>NC_056751.1:204115419-204130419 GCF_019279795.1 Protopterus annectens
GATGGATAATGAGGCTACAAGCACATAAAGCGTATGGTCTGAATGATAAGGTCTCACTTAAGCCTTTCTTGGCAGCGAGACCTTATAAACCTTAAAGCTTGCTTATTGGCTAGAATTTATGTTATATTCAATAATATTCAATGATGTTGTTGCCTACATATATATATTTTTATGTATATTTATATATATATATTTATATATATATTTTTTTTTTATATTTACTTATATGCCTTTATAGACGTATTTATAGGGAATATGTATATATATATATATATATATATATATATATATATATATATATATATATATATATATATTTTTTTTTTATATATAGTTTTTATATTTGAATTTTTATAGTGTTATGTGATGGAATGACTTGTATTTGTTTTTTTATTATCTATTTTTTATTTGTTAGTTGAAAGCAATGTATATGCAACTTTAAATTTTAATTGCATAATAATGAAGATCAATTAACAGGATATGAGTTAATTCATTGCTATATAAGGCATGTAGTATGATATGCTGCTATTGAAGTCTGATGAAACGTTTTTGAACATGAAAGCGCTTACACTTGGATCCAGCATTTGTTTTGTTTATTAAACTCTTGAAGTGAAAACTGGAGTTTTTTGTTAACATCAGCGTTGGTGAGCTCCTTTTGTGTTTGTTGTTGAATATATATATCTATATTGTTTTTTTTTTCAGAAGGACAAGCCCCTGTGCATTCCCTACATGTACCCCCCACACTCCCTCCTAATAAATAAATATACGTATGCATATCTCTCTCTCTCTCTCTCTCTCTCTATATATATATATATATATATATATATATATATATATACATATATACATATACATAATATATTATATACATATATAATATAGACCCTATATATATATATATATATATATATATATATATATATATATATATATATATGTGTGTATATATATGTATATATATATATATATATATATATATGTATGTGTGTATATATATATATATATATATATATATATATATATATATATATATATATATATATGTGTGTGTGTGTGTGTGTGTATGTGTGTGTGTGTGTGTGTGTGTACAGTGAAAGAGAGAAAGTTTTGATAAACTTTATCTTGTCTTTTGTTGTGAGCAAAGTTAAATTAACAAAGCATGCAGCAAGATACGTTTATAACTACATACATTGGCAGAGTTGAGATGGTGTGAATGAATGACAATAGATGAGGAGAGGATGTTTAGTTCACAAAAAGTGCTTTGAGTAGCAGTTAGTAGAAGCAATATCAGGGAACAAGGCACCAGAAGTTGCAGATAGTTCTTTATCTCATGAGTGCTAGAGGTTTGAATGGGAAAAGATTAGTATGAATATAACTGGCATAAAACATCTGAAAGAGACATCAGTAAGTCAATTCACATACATACCACAGAAAAAGAAGAGCAGACAGAGGAAAGTTAGTGGTGCATGCACTAAATAGACAAGTAACCCCACATTTATATTCTCAGATATCCATCAGAATAGACGTAACTTGAGATGTTAGAATGCATAGCCTGTGTACCTTCTTGATGAGGCCTGGCAAAGAGCTCCAAACTGTAGAGATATTGCTGCAAATGTGCAGTTCCTTCCTAAATATAGGCTTGTTTCGTTTGACTTGATTTGTTTTGAGCATTATGTCATGTTACAGAGTTGCTGATGGCAGAGTAACTGATTGTGTAAGGAATACTGTAGGCCAATTACAAGTTAAGTCTGAAGTTACAGCAACCCCAGTGGCCATAGGAATAACAGTGATGGCCTCTGCTCTGAGCTACAGTTTCAAACTTTGTAGTTTAAATCAAGCTGATTCGGCATTGCTTGGTATTGCAGCAGCTAAAAGAAGCAAGGGTCCATAGGTTCATAGGTAGGTACTAGGCTCTCGGCCCAAGGGCCTACGCAAGCCTAGCCAACAAGGTTCCCTGGCTTACAGCACCCAAGAAAGTTATTTTCCTGTGCCACTGTTGAGCAGAGACACAGAAGTGATCCCTGGGGTGTATTTTCTATTTCTCATCCACTCATCAAGATTTTTATTGAAGTGTACTAATGAAGAACTTTGCTTGACATAAATGGGTAGCCTGTTCCAGCGTATGGGAAGTCTCTGGGACAGGATTCTATCCCTCCAGCATGTCCTGTCTATTCTGGTGACAAGGTTTAGGTCCCTAGAGCATGTAGCTCGGAGGGATTGGGATTTCTTTATGTGTAGCATGTCCAACAGCTCTGGGTTTGACATAGCTTTATATGTTAGGCAGAGATCACCTCGGAGTAGGCGATATGTTACGGAGTAAATCTGGAGTTTTTTGAGGTGGTCAGTGTAGGGCATTTTCTTGAGGCCAGTAATCTTCTTTGTGAGGTACTTCTGTAGCCTTTCCAGCTGCTGCAGATGTTTTGTGAGGTAAATTCTAAAAGGGGCGTTGTACTCTATAATGGGTCTAATAAGTGTCAAGTAGAGGGGAACAATGACCTCTTTTTTCCTGGATGACAACCCTTTTATGATGAGGTGTGCCATGTAGAAGGACTTCCTGACTACTGTGGCGATGTGACTATCAAAGGAGAGACTACTGTCCACTTGGGTCCCAAGGTCTCTTATCACACATTTGGTGTTAAGTAGATTGATGTCTATGTGGTAGTTCATGGGTACAGAGTTTTTACTAAAGGGGATGACACTGCACTTTTTGGCATTGGGCTTGAGGCCATGGCTCTGACACCAGGCATCTCTCTCAGCAAGGCCCTTCTGTAGGATGTCCACATCATTTGGGGATTTGACTATGGCTCCTAGTTTGCAGTCATCTGCGAACTTCATTAGACAGAGGCTTTCTGTGTTAGCCTGTACTTCAGCGAAGTAGATACCAAACAGGAGTGGTCCGAGGACAGAACCCTGTGGTACTCCACTTGTCACTGCTTTGAGATCAGATTTGGAGTCTGCAACTTTTACAGTGTGGGTTCTGTCAATGAGCCAGTTGGCAAACCATCTTGTGACATAGAGATTTATACTTAGTTTAGTGAGTTTAGCTAAAATTCCAGAATGGGGGATGGTGTCGAAAGCCTTGGCGAGGTCAAGATAGGCTGTGTGAAGCACCTTACCCTCATCTACGGCTTTGGTGACTGCCTCAAAGAAGTTGATCAGGTTCAGGAGGCATGATCTGAATTTCACAAACCCAAACAGGGTGGGATCCAAAGTTTGGAGGTTACCATTGTCTTTGTTTATGAGTTCCATGATGATACGTTCCATGGCCTTGCAGACCAGGCTCGTCAGGCTAATAGGCTGATAGTTCCGGAGATCAGTGGTGGCTCCCCCTTTGTTGGAGTTTGAAAACTGTTGCTGTCCATTATTCAGTGGGCACAAAGCCTGATTCAAGGCTATTATTGAACATGGTGCTTAAGTGGGGAGTCAGTTCATGTAAAATGCAGCCTGGGATGTTGTCCGGTCCCATGGATGCTGTGTTTTTGGCTTTAGAGAGTGCAGCTTTTACCTGCGTAGTTGTGAACATAGGGGCTCTGCATTCTTCCTGTATAGATACGGGCCCTTTAGGGGGTGAGGGGGGGTAAAGTTAGCACTGAACCTATCTGCCAAGATGTTGGCAATATCAATTGGTTCTGTAATTTTCATGCCTTTGGGCTGTAACTCAGAGCAGATCGGGGTGTTGCCATTGAGATTCTTGACATAGCTATAGAATGCTTTGTAGTTTTCCTTTGAATTAGTGGCAATTTTGTTTTTGTAGCTAGCTTTGCAGGATCTTATAATGGATCTCAAATTCTTACTGGAGCTGACCAGGGAGTTCCTGCACTCATGGGATTTTACTCTCTTTTGCAACTGTTTCTTCCTTCTGTTGTACTGTTTGTTTATGGCAGGGGACCACCAGATTGGCTTCCTTTTTTTGGAGGATAGCATCTTGGTTCTGCTTGGGATAGCACGATCCATGCACTTGTGTAAGTGCTTATATAGTGCATTTGTGTAGGATTTAACAGTTGTAAGTGTATTGTCCATCTGCATGGGTGTCATGAAGTTCACCACTTCTGTCTTAAGAAGCATGAAGTTGGCTTTGGAGAAATTTTTTACCATGGTTTCCTTAATGGGGGGTGGGGGCGGGATGTGGATATCAAGGGTGATAAGCTTATGATCGGACCAACGAGGAGTTGACTTCAGTTGTGGAACACCGGTCACTCACGTTGGTAATGACTAGGTCTAGGATATTGTTGCCCCTGCTGGGGGTGTGGATAAGTTGATCCAGGGCATTGGAGTTTATGAATTCCAGAAAGTGTTCAGCTAAGGAGTTGGTACACGAGTAGTTTTCCCAGTTAATGGTGGGGTAGGTGAAGTCACCCATTAGTAGGGTGTTTGGTTGAACCCTAATAATTTCCAGTACATCAAGAAAAGAGGAGTGGGAATCTTGGGGCATGGTGGGGGATCTGTAGCAAGCTAAAATTTGGATTGCAGTTTTGCCCAGAGTTAGTTGCATTTGGATAACCTTGGATGCATTATGCTGAGCAACTCGCCTGGAGATGTGGATATCCTTAATGAATATGGACACACCTCTGCCTTTGGTGTTTCAGTCCAGATTACATGGCCAAAAAGTGTGGTATGAGTTATAGCCTGGTAGTGCAGGGGTGCGCTGTCGAGCCTTGAACCAGGTCTCAGTCACTGCACAGATATCAATGTCCTACATTTTAAGGAGTGCCTTGAGTGAGTGCATTTTGAGATTTAGACTTCTAGCATCGAGTAGCATTACCCTCAGTTTTTGCTTGCCTGTTCCTGTTATTGTGGTGAATTTGTTATTTGAACCTTGCCTAAAAAAGGCACTATAGGGGCAGCAAGAGCCTTAGCCAGTATCCAGAATCCTAGGGGCAACAGATGCAGGCCATCTGTGGCAAAGCATCATGGTCTGTCGACCATGTCATCCCAAGCAGACAGATACTGGATCCCCTTAGAATGACACCAGAAGCTTAGCCAGTTGTTGAAGTCAATCATTTTGTCCTTGTACTGCAGTATCATTCGGGGCGATGGCAGAATGCTACTCAGGGCTAGGGTCATACCTGCCTGGGCTACAAGATCGGAGAGCACTTCCATGTCTCTTTTCATGTAGTCCAGGGAGGTACGTCTCAGGTCATTCACATCAACATGGGCAATGACAGAGTCATATTTGTACTAGTTGTGGAGTGACCTGAGTGCGTGGGTTATGTGGCAGAGCCTGGCACCCAACAGGCAGCTGACAGTAACCTTCTCCTTGTTTAGCCTGCTGAGTGGGAGATCAGTGTGCCTGACTATAGAGTCACCTTTGACTAGTATGTTGGGTAAGTTGTTTTGCCTTATTGGCTGTGGTTGAGTGGCGCACTGAGTCTGTGGGCTATGTGTCATTTGGGTTGTGTTGGCGGATGGAGGTTGCTTGTGTTTCTGCTTTGGAGGTGTCTGTTTCTTAGACAGAATATTATTGTGAGCCTCTATGAATGTTTTTGTGTTACTATGTGTGGATTTTGGTGGTGTAGATTTAGTGAGACTATGTGATGAGTGTGGTGTGGTGCAAATGTTTACCTTCACCTCATGACTGTCAAGTTCAGTGTTTGTTGGAGAGAGCTTTACCTCCAGTTTGGCTAGATAAGTGCATCTCTCAGAGGTTGTAGTGTTGGGTGGTAGGAGGACAGGGTTGTCTGTGTACATGAGGCAATTTCTACATTGCCTCAAGATGCCCAGATTCATCAGATAGACAGGAGAGAACACTGGGAGCTGACCCTTTGACATGCCTGAATAAAAAATATTTTCCTCTAGATAAGTGAGGAAAGTGAGTACAAGAGCTGTTTTTCTCTAAGCAAGTGAAAAAAGTAAGTACAAAAACTGTTTACCTCTAAGTAATGAGGAATATTGAGTGCTATAGTAATTAGTAGCTTATTTAGTGCTTACAATTTCTGAACAAGTGCTGAGCATGAATAAGCAAATTTAAGTGCTAAAACTAAGAATCTGTATCTGCACTAGACGAGTTACAGGACAGAAACAAGTGCAAATGCTGGCTTTCAAATCAGAAAGTTGAGAGAGATGGAAGAGATTGCCCAAATGGCCAATAACTACAATTTCTGGGCCAGAACCACTCCTTATGTGGTAGACAGGTTACCTAGTGCTTACCACTCCCTCTGATAAGCTAGAAGGTTTCCCTCCAACACAAAAAGGATTGGGGGGCTCAGAAGTTTACATACAGTGCTGGATACAGCAAATCTGTATCTGGAACACTAGTTACAGGAAAGGTAGGAAACAGACTTACAGTTTTTTTTTTACAGAAAAGTAGCAAAGACAGTAGAAAAACAATTTGCATGCAGTGCAAGCTGGCACACTTGAGTATGTAGCAATATTAGACCAAACACAGTTTAAAAAATGCAATTAAATTAAAAAGGACTAAAAGCAAGTACAGAGTGAGTTTATTAGGTAGAATGCGGTAAAGAGATGGGACTGGGGGAGTGTCCCAGATCAAATCTAAAGTGGGGCGGGCAACTGCAAAAGCCACCAAATTTAAACTACAAACTAAAATGGGGAGAGTGGGTGGGACAAAACAGTTTCAACAGAGATCTAAGCAACAACTAACACTACAAACTCTAAAACCATAAAAATATACTCAGCTCTGTATATTTGCAGATAGTCTGGAAGGCAGTCTCTCAGAACACAGGTTCCAGCAATTAAATGCAGGCTGTTACTAACAGGTTCATTGACTAATGTCATTCAGTAGATTTGGGAAAATAATGTTTATTAAACTATAAGAAATGAAGTTGTGGAATGAATGGCTTCTGACTGGTAATATGATTATCAGAGTTTTACATGATATGTATTATCTTTAGCTCTATGTCATTCTGATGCTTTGTCTCAGTTACTGTGTGTGCAGAGTTAAAATAATTTTGGTGCAAAAATGGGGAGGTATAAATTCTGAACCCACTTTTTCCTATTTTCTACATGGGGTCATGGTATATTGTGGACTGTCACTGTCTCTCCCTCTCTCAATTTAATGCTACTTTCCTACCTTTGTCGATAGTCATGCCTGACTATCACAAGTCTTTGTTCGCACAATCCTTTCATCACTTTGCTGGACACCCTTGTTTCCTCTTTCCTTCTTCCTGTGTGCCCCAAATCATCTTCACCAGGTTGTCTTTGGCTTTGACACACACGTGCCATAACCACTAGGTTCTGTTGTCTTTTACCTTCTCTGCTATTGGAACTACTGGGTTTCTGCCTGAATGTCATTTTCTTTGTCTGTTCTACAGTGTGTGTGTGTGTGTGTGTGTGTGTGTGTGTGTGTGTGTGTGTGTGTGTGTGTGTGTCTTCTTTCGGCTTTTCCCAGTTAGGGGTCGCCACAGCAGAACTCCGGTCCGCTAATGATTGGCAGTAGATTTTTACGTGCCAAGTTGCCGGCCCTGACGCACAACCTTCAACGAAGGTATGCCCATTCATGCATGTCTCCACACAGAAGACGCTCTAGCTGAGAATCGAACAGGACATCTTACTGTTAGGTGACAACGCTACCGCAGCACCACTACTGTAGTTTTGTCTGTTCTACAGTGTGCATCCTATTATCTGTCTCACTCACTTCATTTCCATCACCTGTAGTTTCCTCAACTGCCCTTCCTTCACTGCCCAGGTTTTTGTATTGTACAGTATTACTGGTTGCACAACTGCTCTGTGGACATTACTTTTCAGTTTTTTTGCCATTCTGCTGTCACATACTACCCCTAACACTTAAAGCAGACCTACTGATTCTAACTTTGACCTCCTCATTCAGACTCACCCTTTCCACAACCATCCTTCCCAGATACTTGAAGCTGTTAACTTGTTCCACTACCTGTCTATCCCAGTTCTCAGCTTCTTCTGATTCCCCCATTTGCTGCCATTACAATTGACTTGTCCATATGCAATTTCATCCCATGTGTCTCTCAATTTTCCATTCCATTCCCCTACCCCTTGCTTTAGTTCTTCTTCACAGACAGTCTGTAATGCCACATAGTCCTCACATATCAACTGAACAGAAATCTTGAAATAGAAGCCTGTCTTGGAGCTGTGTGTTCTTACTGTTTCAGGTGACTACCAGCACAACGTACGCGAACATCTTTAAGATATCTGCATAATAGTGAATCTTCAAGTACTGAGCAATGAGATGAAACAGTTGTCAACACTGAATGATGGGAAGTAAAGACTCCAATTTCACTATTTTGTTTTTGTTATCAAGGTAGTTTGTGAACTAGTTGATGGGTGGTAGCTTTTTCCCCATTGGGTGCTGTAGTTTCCTTCCACATAACAATGATACTCCTAACTGCCTGCAGATGAGTGTGTCCCTGCACATGCATGTGCGTGTGTGTGTGTGTGTGTGGGGGGGTTGCATCTAGTGAGTAATAGGCTTACAGATTTTTTTTAAATGGTTTACAAATTTCAAAACTGGTGCTATAATAACAAATGCCCAAGATAAATACTTCAGTATATATAGTAAAAATGAAAAGTAAAATAAATCTCACCTTTTGAAAGGAAAAGTACTTTCTTCAGTAAGTCAGTTCCAACATGGAAAAAACCATCAGACTGTACATTCCTTTTTTCCAAAATGCTAACACTTTTTATATAACAACATACACAGGACTTCACACATCTTTGGAGCTTCTGTGGTCCCTCAAAATATTTAGATGCGTAAATCTCTGCTTTCTTTTATTGCAAGTGTCTTATATTTTTTACACCTAAAATACTTGGCGCTCCATTGTAGTCAACAGTGTGACAGACCATATGCTGAATGGAAATAAGTATACTTCTGAGTAACATTTCTGCAGCTGATGGAATAGAACAGAGTAATTCCCTTGGTTACTTAGACACTACAATGCAGTCTTATGTATATATTCCTCATGTAAACCCATGCCTTTGTTACCTTAAATCATCCTAAGCTTCACAAAACAACAAGCTGTTACTATAATAAAAGTAATCACACCTTTCCCATTGGTGCCTGACTAGTGCTGTGCTGTGCTCTCATCATTACCGGAAAGCCACATCACTCAGTTGCCTTTGCTATGTGTGAACCAATGTGATTTTTATAGCTTCTTATATTCTAGCAGCTATTCTCCATGAGGTTCATAGGTTAATAACTAGGATGACTGACTTGTGGGCCATTTTAAGCCTAACTAATTTTTTCTAAGGTGAGAATCAAACCCTTACCTTGTATCTGTGAGGAAAACACATTAACCATTATAACAAACCCAGTCTCTTAAACAAGGAGAAGAGACCCTGCTGAGATTTGAACTCATGTCTCTAGTTTATTAGACCAGTATATTACCTCATGAGCTATAAGGCTATTATATTTTAGTATCAGCCTAGCTACCCTTGTAAGCCATTTTAAGTCCAGCCAATTTCCCAAATGTGAGATAAACATTATAGCCACTATGACAACCTTCTAACATTCCATAATTTCTTTGCAGGATACCTGGTTGTTATTACACTGGCATTAGTAAAATCAGAAATAGTCAATCAGTTTCCACTGCCTCCCATTTTTAGACAAAACATTTAAGTATTCAAAAGAGCAAGACTATTGCACCGTGAGATAAATGAAATATATCTTATCCTAAAAGGTGAACAGTCTCAGAGTCACTATATTTATAGATGTATCATAAATATATAAAAAGTAAACAGTAATTAAAACATACAAGCACACAACAAAACAAAGATATTATTTAGATATTAGGTATTAGATAGCCCATTATCTAAGCACAATAATGCCTTCCAGGGTAGGAATTATCAGTACTTCCAGGAATGGCAAGGCCTAATGCCATAGGATGGGCTTATTTTCCCTGATAACTCCTACTGTTTTGGACATTACTGCCTATATAATTCTCCTGTAAGCATTTTATTGTTTTCTCAACATAACAGTCATTCATGGTGAGGCCTGTTGCATGTTTTTGACTTGTCTCCCTAACACTATATTTGGCTCAATGTCTTAACAATAAATCTATTTTTACAATACAATGCCAACTTTACTATCCCCGTCCCTAATAATCATACATTTGAGGTTTTATGGCCCTAGCATGACTAACATTCTAGGTTGTGCATGCAAATATCAAGCCAGTACATATTAATGTACAACTGTGGCTCAACAACTGTATTCTGTATCAAAATTTCCGAAGCTTGTTGATTGCTACCCATTTTCCATTATGGGGAAGGAGGGAAATTCAGCCACATGAGAGGCCTGTAGCCCTACTGCCAAATCAGTGACAGCTAGATTAGTCAGGATAGGTGAGTGACTACCAGTGGAGATATTTATCCTTTGGAACGGCAACCACTGCCAGTGCAGACACTCTGACTAATCCAATTAAACACATCTTCTGGTATATTTAAAAGCTGTGGAAAAGAGATGATTCCAATAAGTGCTTAGTTAGTAAATTATTTCTTTCTGAGCTCCATTTTTCTTATTTTAAAATTCTGCTATGTGGTATTAATTTTCTGCTATTGTATATAATTAATCCAGCGTATTATGAGTTCATAACCAGAAAGAATTCAAGGCCTGACAAGAACACCAAACAATTCAGGCATGTGCATAAAAATTAAAACCCATCATTTCTTTATGCTGATCACTTTACCATTGGAGCAGATTTTAGGATGATAAGTTAAAATGTTTAGCTGGGGCATCTGTAAGACATTGTTTAACTTCTTATAAAGACATTATTTCTACTAAATCAGCCAAATTTCACTGTCAGCAAAACAACCCACTCCTCTCACGGCAGACAGTATTACAAGTTGCACTACCTGTGGCTATAGTGCAAATCCCCTTACAGTAGCACGCAAATATATGAATGCATATTTATATAGGAGCAAGTACATTACCAGATCCTTCACTTTACTGTATACAATCTAATTTCCCTTTTCCAACTCTTGCTGTCTGTATTTTTCTATTATTTATTTACGTTACCAGCCTGTAAGTTCGCTATCCTTTCCAGCCCTGCTCATCACTAACACATTTGCTCATTATGTGTAATGCTGCTAAGACACTTCATACATTCCTCATACAACATATGTCATACTAAAAAAACCTGGATTCAAAATCACGTAACAGTTACATGACTTACAGTCTGGTAAACAGTCACTAGGCCTAGTTATACCTTCCATGAAAACAACCACTGAATTACTAAGCCTGGGACTACTACAGGTATACTGCTTAATTGCTCAATGGCATTACTATTCCTTACACACTCCAGGCATGCAGATATCACATATCATGTAAAAATAAGACAAGAAAAACATTCAGGAGTGTCATGAACCCTGCGAAAAATTACAGTAGTACTGTATTTTGTGTTAGAATCAAGCAATTCATCAAACAGTGTTGGCAGGTAAGAACTATATGATGCTAATTACTGGAAATATATGCTTTTTGAGTCCATATATTTTTATAATCAATGCTGAATTAGCAGCTTTAATTAATGCTTTGAGGTACATTGTATACATATACAGTGGCAGCCCAGATAATTTATTTAAATGTATGTGATACTGACATTCATAAACTTTAAATTATGAATGTCACATGACCACTCCGTAATTATTACCTGCACATATGACTTTGCTATTAATGATTGCCATGTGTGTGATTTTTCAGGAAAATAACAAATCCTGCAATAAAATGATTTATATCTATACATAGCATTTCCTTGTTTGTATTAGTTAGTTGCCTTATCTTTCACTATATATTTTATTCATTTATTTTTTTTATTTATTTGTTAAACATGCGTGACCACTAGGCAGAAGCTTTTCTTTTCAGCAGTGACATGGCAGAGCTTTCTGTTTAAGTGACTTGTTGCTCAGACTCATACAGCAGGAAAAGGCAGGCTGAGAACATCAAATCCTAGACTACAGTAAGTAGGCCATTAACAGTTCATAGCCTTCATTCGATTTGCTGTCATGACTAGTGTATGAGAGTATCCAGTATGTTCAATAATTTTACATGATATTATTCAGACTAGTTTGCATTTTATAAAGAGCATGATACTTATTTCTATGTCAGTATAACATTGTTTGCTAGGCTGCATGACAAAATCCATAAAGCAATGTTATGAGAATATAACTATTTTACATATATGGGAACAATATTAACTTTCTTCTATTAACTTTTCACCTGTGATGTTTATGTGGAAGAATACAATATAACGAGTCCAAAATGGTTACCTGCAGATATGATTTTACAACTAAGAATTATTGGATGTTACTAACAAAAAAATGATCCATTCGAGTTGGTCTGTTTTGCTTCATAGCACTATTCTATACAATAACACTGCATCATCAATTCTACAGTTGCAAATTTAATAAATGCTTAATATTATCCCGTAAATAGTTACAGGTGGGAGCTGAGAGAACTGTTTAATTGAAAGCAAACATGGGTCACCAGATCATTTCCTGGCTATAAACTGTTGATTTAATCCATACTTTGTGCTCTTTTTTCAACATTGTTAAACAGCTGAAGTGACTGCAGTAAAAACCTAAAAAAATTCTGAGAAGAAACAACTTTTTTATTTTTCTTAAACTGATGCCAGACTCAGTGAATGTGTCTCTTCTCTATGGACATTTTAATATGCCCCAGGGGGAAAAAACAAGCTGGATGAGTTAGTTACCAGTGCTCATTGATCAAGTGTTGAACACAGAAGAACTTTCATTGCTATCTGTATCCAACCAGCATGAAACTGAACCATTATCTGTTAATATTGCATATACTAAAACCTTTTGATTTTATACACATGACAAGTGAAATCCTTGCTAGCTATATTATTAGAACAGAAGAAAATTCAGAGTTCTGCATTCATATATTGAATATTTGGGAAATAGGTCAGGGTATGATAATGTGAAAATTTTGAGTTTGACAGAAATACTCGTGGTAATGATGCTGTTAAATACATATAAGCTATGCTGCATGAGTCTTTGCATCAGTTTGATCCTGGGATTATTATTCACCTTGCTAACAGAGTTTACAGGCTTCCTATTATCTCAGCAAAGCCATTACATGAATTTACCTTTCCGTTCCTAAATGTTTGTGGTAAAGTACAGCTTCTAGAGATAAAAAGAAGGACAGACTTTCATTTCGGATGTTTTTTTTTCAGTCTGGATTTATCAAGACTTCTCTATGAGGTCATATTAAAACTCAAAGCTTTTGCCATAGTGACGAGTCACTGTTATATGAATATGATTTTCATTTTTTCACATTTCCTGCCACACTGGTTTTCAAGTAGAAAGAGTCATCTAGACTCTTTCAAACAGTTTACGCAGATTTGTTGTTTCAGCAAAAGACGTCAATTACAGCAGTTAATATTAACCCGTCTGTGCCTAAACCTACCTAACTGTTTCATATTTTATTCATGTGGTGTTAATAATAAGGACAAAGATTCCAAATGCACCTTGTAAATTTGGAGCCATTGCTAACCTAAAAAGCTCTGCTGTGTCAGAGTCTACTTTTAGTTCTTAGTTTATACAGGGCTTGAATGGTAAGGTGAGCACATAACCCTGTAGTGTAGTAGCTGTTGACTGCATCTGCCATCAATGCATTTGGGCCTTTAGAAGCTCATATGGTGACATAAAGGGAAATTGCACAACTTAACATGCATTTGATGCCACCATACCTCTCAACCTCTCAGCGCAAAAAAATCTGTTCAAAGCCGGAAATAATCAAGTGTCAAATGCCCAAACATAGGGACAGATTTTAAATACTGCTCCTATAAATTTAGAAAGTTGTTAGACTGACATATTTTGCATCATTATATATTTTCTGGAGAATATGTAGTCTGAAACTCAAAAGTCTGTCATTATTTAATATTATTTAGTGACTTCAATCCTCAGTGATTTGCCAGGAAACCGCAAATTTATGAGGGGCAGACCAAAAACAAAAGGCAAAAATCTAGACATTCAGCAAAAATCTGGACATTTGACAGGTATGGCTGCCACTAGTTCAAGTAAGACACATAGCATTTTAGTGCTTGCTTCCAAGGGAACTGAGGGTTTAAAGTCACATTCAAGATAATTGAAATCATTAAATAATGACTTATATTTGAGTTTCAGACTTTAAATCCTTCACACAAACCCTGTTAGTCTAGCAACTTTCTAAGTTTATAAGAGCAATATTTAAAATCTGTCCATATTTTTGGGCCTTTATCCCCCACTTTGTCTGGCTTTGTCCAGATTTCATGCACTAAGCGTTTGAGAGGTATGCTGAGCAGATCCAAATCTGACCAGCTTGGGGCAGGGGTGGGACTTAGCAAGTTGCTTTAGACCAAGCTATGTGTAGTTTACTCTGCCTAGCTCAGTGGGCTTTGAATCTAAGTAGGATATCAGGAAACCATTGTATTTAAGATTTACATGTCAACCTCAAGCTCAGCAGGGGGGGGGGGGTTGGCAACTTATCAGGCATCAGGCCCAAGGCACTAGCTACTCATCGTCTGCTTACAGTAGGTTACTTCAACTACTCCTTCTACATATGCAGACATTCAGACCTAGTTTGGGAACAAAGATCTGTGAAAGCCATTGGGAGAATTGGGAGGTGGCTTTCCTCTGCCACATTGGATAATACATAGCTATTGAAATGTTACTATTAGTGTGTTTATGATGCATGTTTCACACATTTTTTTTTGTTTTGGAACACTCATTGATTATCCTATCAGCCAAGATGGTGACAGTCCAAATGATTGGTGATAATCTGGGCTTCAGGGGAGCATCAGGGGAAGTGTCATGTTGTGGTGTCTCAAGCACGTGACGGGTCCAGCTTGTTTCCGCCGTTGGTGACATAATCTTTCAGATGGGGCCTCCACACCTTTTAGTGTTGAACTTGTGAGGTAACAATATAGGTTAAATTCCCAATCAGTGCCTCATGGCCAGCATCTTCTGAGTTATTACTTCAGCTCATAGCCGCTAACTGCTTTCCTGATTCGGACCTCCGTCATTCCTTGACTCCAATGGTATAGAGTAGTTTTATCTTCTGCAGTTGAACGACCCACAAAT
>NC_056751.1:204135419-204146173 GCF_019279795.1 Protopterus annectens
ATCTATGCAGAGATGCCCTGCATAACTACTGCCATGGACAAATCAGTGTGTAGCTATATGCAGTGGGACATAACTGTGACATATGTAGCTCAGCATTAAATGTCAAACACCTGATCCATGTTATCTGTGTTCTGTACAGTAGTGTGGACAATGGCTGTTTAGGGGAGTAATGCATACAGCTATATAAACATGGATGTGACAGAGTAACACATGCATGATAGTCATATGAATGTGTAGCTTAGCATTGGCAACTGCTTTTCCAGGCTAGTATGCTAATCTAGCATTTGCAGCTATATATACACCATCTAATATTACTGTGTGCTCACATGTGACACCTGTTCATGTTGTAGCAAGGCACAACAGGTCAGCCCTGAGGTCCAGGGACTTACAACGGTGTGGACCTTGTGTGTGTATGGCACACACATAGGGAGAGATATATCTGTGTCAGATATACTAGCATCTGTACATGTGCATAGAGCAAGGGACATATTGCAACTGTTTGTGAAGGGTGGACATATATATGTTGGTGAAGGTTGTTATGTGCATATTTTTATGTAGGTTGTAGTGTGTGGCAAACAAGACAGCATACAGTGCTGGTATATGACATGTGGTGGTTAAATGCTGTGGGTGTGATTTGTTAGGTTTGCAGTGTTGCAGCCAGTGAGGCCTGCTAAAGTTACATGGGCTGAGAACACTAAGAAGTGCTTCAACAACAGTACTTTGTTGAGTGCTCTGGTATGAGCAAAGTTGAAAGTCAACCTGAAACAGGCGCTAGTTGTTGAAGTAGCATGACAAAGGGGTCTCCTTCCACTGGGATAAAACTTCTTTAATCACACAACAAAGAGGTGTAAATCCAGGCGCTTTCACCATTTAAGAACCAAACTTTAAAAAGCCTTTGAGATTCTAAAGAATATTAATGAAATATTTGTTGATAGTGAGCTCCACGTGCACCGCTGGTGCTTTGATTTAACCTGTGACTGCGTCAAAAACTTTACTTGCTAAACTGACAAGCTACTATTGAAAAACTAGTGGTCTTCCTTTTGCTTCTCAGTTTTGGTGCTGTGTTTTTTCTTATGGGCTGAGAACACCTTCAATGCATTTCGCACAAGACTGTGCAATATTATTATATAACTGTATACCTCACAACCTTTGCATAATTGATATTCCCACCGTGAAAGGTGGACTGTATATGTGCCTATATGTATATCTATATGTACACCAATGGATGTTTATATGTATGTATGTATATATATATATATATATATATATATATATATAGAGAGAGAGAGAGACAGGGTCATATTTACTGCGACAGATGCCTGGTGTCAAAGGCATGGCCTCAAGCTCAATGTCAAAAATGCATTGGAATCCCTTTTGGTAAAAACTCTGTACCCATGAACTACCACATAGGTGGTAGTCTACTTAACACCGAAAGTGTGATAAGAGACCATGGGACACAGGTGGACAGTAGTCTCCCCTTTTGTAATCACAGTGCCACACTAGTCATGTAATCTGTCTATGTGGCACACCTCATCACAAAAAGTGTGTCATCCAGGGAAAAAGAGGTCAGAGTTCCCCTCCACTCATCACTCATAAAACCCATTATAGAGTACAATGCCCCTTTGGTATGTACCTCACAAGACATCTACAGCAACTGGAAAGGCCACCAACATACCTCACTAAGAGTATTACCAGCCTCAAACAGATGCCATATGCAGACCGTCTCACAAAACTACAGCTAGACTGTTTTGCTTACCGCCTACCCAGAGGTGACCTCTGCCTAACATACAAAGCTATGTCTAACCCAGAGCTGTTGAACATGCTCCATGTAAACAGATCACAATCCTTATGAGCTACATGCTCTAGGGACCTAAACCTTGTCACCTCAATAAACAGAACATGCTGGAGGGATAGATTCCTATCTCAGAGACATTCCATACTCTGGAACAAACTACCTATCAATAGCAAACAAAGCTCCTCATTAGCAGTCGTCATGAATAATCCTGATGATTGGATGGGGGATAGGAAATACACCCTGGGAATCACCTCTGTGGCTCTGCTTGACAGGGGCACATGAAATTAAATTACGTGGGTGTCAAAGGCCAGGGTACCATATGGTTAGGCTTCTATAGGCTCTAGGGCCAATAGCCTATTACCTACCTGTGAACCGATACACACCCACATGTACTTGTTGCAATAATTGCTATGTGAGGTTGACTGAGTGTGATGATGAATGTGTTGGTGAATGTGTCAAAGTTGTGTATATGTGTGATAGCTTACTGGGAAACTATTTCTGTCATGGTATTTTGTGTCCTAGCTCTGATCCCAGCAAAAGATGTGTATGCTATTGCTAGGCAGAAAAAGCCGTATGGCATACAGTCTGATGTAGTCCCTTGGTGTTGACTGGGGTGTGCCATTTGTAGGCTAAAGCAGTACTTGTATGCTTATTGATTGGTACTGCTGGTGAATCCAAATCCCATATGAACTGTAGTACTACCTAAAGCTGTAGGCCTAAACAGCACTGTATGGTGTATGTCCACATTGCTTGGAACCACTGTTTTGTGTGTTCCCTGTAGTCGTCACAGATTACATACCTCAGGCATAAGGTTTGGTAAGTACTGGCACACAGTACTGTATGGTACACAGGTAAAGCTCATCTGGGTTGCCATACCTTTGTGTCTTGTATGTATGTCTTATGTGTGTGTGGGTATGCCTGTAACATGCCTTCGGTCATATGTGTGTTACAGGATATAAGTGCATATCTAGCAACATGTATAGTCTAGTACAGCAGTATGCCACCTATATTAACGAATGTGCACCATATGTTAGGCAGGGATTTGCCAGCAACAACTAGTGTGTTATACTGGTAATACTGTAACTGGACTTTACAATCATTGCAATGGATGGCATATTTCTTTATGCATTAGCTTGATATATACCTCCTGTGGCTAGGTGGTGCATTGTGTCGCATACAGTGTGCCATGTACTGTTGCATAGTCTTACACATTGGTTTCTCTTTGTTGCTATGCAGAACATGGTTTAATATATAGAGAGTGCCAGGCACTGTCAGGCAGTTGTGGGTTGAGCACTGATATGTGGTATTGAAAGTATGTATCCTCTGACAGCCAATAGGTTGCTATATATGGCAGTTCAGTGATATCTGTACTTTAGAATGTTGTGTGTTACATGACTTGCTCACACATATTGTTTCATTGTCGTCCAGGGTCATGGCCCACCATCGCAACCCAACCTATAGTCCAGCTGAGGATGAAGTAATAACAACCATTCTGGTTCAGCACTTCACCCTGCTTTTCTTAAGAACCAGCCAGGACCAGCATGAGCAGACTGCACTGTGGCAAGATGTTGTCCGTAGGGTAAATGACACAGGCATGCATAACCAAACATATGAGCAGGTACGCCATCATGGCAGTGATTTACTTAGACATGTCTGGCAGTGTGCATCTGATATCCGTAGATAACAGCTTGCCACAGGAGGTGGGGTTACCATCCATCCTCCCATCACCATAGTGGAGGAGCTGCTCCTGAGCCTGGTGGCTCCTGACCAACAACAACAACAGCACACATGTATCATCATGGAGGCCGGTGCCACCCAGCAAGTTCACATGGAGTGTGCAGGTAACATGGCATGTCTGTAGACTACTGTTACCACTATTGGTAGATCATGCATATGTGAGATGTGTACTGTGTAGTTAGAAGATGTGGAGCCTGGTGTTGTGCAATACTGATCATTTGGAACATAATCTGTAGGCCTGTGACTGTCAACCGTTGTACTACTGTAAGATTGCAAACCCACAGCAGCAATACCACAGTTGTTGCCACTGACAAACTGTCTCATATCCTTGTAGGTCCCTCTGGTGTGACAGCAAGGCAACAGACCCATGCTGGTGAGTGTGTTCTACATTTAATATTGCAAATAAAATATGCATGTCATAGGTGAGGTGCAGGCCATGTACACATGTAACACACCTACGTATAGTGCATGCTGTGCATGTTTGCTGTGAGACTATGCACATCTCAGTAATGTGAGTAGCTGCCTCAAACACATGCAATACACAGAGCATCCCAAACAATTGTGGCTACGCTGTAGTGGACATTGGATAGGCAGAGTCGATACATATGCACACAACATACACAACTTGGTCATACGCAGTACACGTTAATATGCTACACATGGCATATTCAGACACCCGCTGCAACGCCACATTCCAGTATCCCAAATGTCATCCACACAGCACACATAATATACCTGAAGTGTAGAGGCCTATCATGGGGTGGTGCAACACTCTTCAACGCATAACACATTCATGTTAAGCAATGCTCCCTATTGGGCACCTTACAAACCCATGTAACAACTGGCTGTGAAATGGTGAATGTAGCCATGGTACTGCAGTTCAGGTACAGCATGATAGGTGCCAGTCTGGCACACATTAGTAGCCTTGAGTGACCACATGATGCTGCATGATGATGGCTCATGGTACTACACCCCATCCAGTTACAGTAACCACAGTACTATACATAGCATTCATTGCTATACACCTCAATGTTGTGTGTGTGCAAACATATGCACCTATACACAATATGCATAGCAAT
Source organism: Protopterus annectens (assembly GCF_019279795.1). Lineage (NCBI taxonomy): Eukaryota > Metazoa > Chordata > Ceratodontiformes > Protopteridae > Protopterus > Protopterus annectens. The sequence continues at coordinate 204,140,031 of NC_056751.1, forward strand.
CACTATTTGCACAAAGTGACACATATATGTCTTGTAATGCTATTGAGTGTATAGGTCACATGACACACATTGGGTATGTGTGATGTTTAATGTTGCAGTTGTGTTGTAGCATGCCATGTCATGGCTGGCAATGGCATGTCCACAATATGTTCTACACTCACCATAACCACTGTACAACGGCTATGTTGAGCAATGGTATTCCATCAGGTATACATGCACCTCTCATCCTGTGTGTATACATAGCATGCATGAGCTAAACCTGTGTCCACAATTATCTGCTAAAGACACAGATGCTCTAATCAGAAATGGATATCTATGTGACACACAGATACACATCCATCCATGGTATGTAAACCTGTGAGTGATGGTGCACAGGACATTGAAGAGCTTTTAATACTTGCACAGCAATGTTGTGTCCATGTACATATTGCATTCCAGGGTGAGGCTAAACATGGAACAACAACACACATGCATCAAAGCCATGTATACAGTTATTAGCAAGGACTGTCTACACTCGCACTGCATGCTGTTGAGCAACACACATCCTGCATGCTGACACATGTGATATGACTGTTTGACTTGTGATACTATACCCCACCATCAACCACTATTGAGTATGTTCTGGATTGCTGGTGGTGTGTGTGTGTGTGTGTGTGTGTGTGTGTGTGTGTGTGTGTGTGTGTGTGTGTGTCTGTGTGCCTGCTTTAGTGATGAGTGTATTTGTGTGCATGTGTGCATGTGTGCTTGTGTGCATGTGTGCATGTGTGCATGTGTTCCGACACCATGTACAGGTCATAAAGTGTGTTTCCTGTCTTCCTCTCATAGGTGCTGAGGTTGGGCTTGTTCACTGCAGCAGGAAACCTGATGTCACTGACACAAATAGTGATAATGAGGATAGGTGTGTTGAGGCACAGGCATGTTTGCCAGGGTCTGTCGTTGGGCCACCAATCAACAGTACACAAGTGTCCATCCCATCCATGCACACAGTCATACTGCCAATACATCCATCACCAATGCCCTTAGCTGAGGGACAGTGTACAGTCGGCATTGGCCAGGACAGTGTAGTATCTATGGCACATGCATCCTGACACAGCAGCCATATCCAGATGTCTGGAATGTTACCACATAGGCAGATGTCCAGGGGTTCTCATTGGTGCACTGCTGGTCATCATGCCCCTGGCAGATGTGCCAGAGGTCTTACAACCTCACGCATGTTCCAGGTTGTCATGGAGGCACAGCCACGTATGGACAGGGACTAAGGGCACAGAGGGCACATAACACTGTTTTAAATGACAGTATCCATGACCCAGCAGGTGCCATCTGTAATTACACTGAGGTCACTGATAGACATTGGGGTGAGACATTAGATGTCCTCCGCAATGTCATGTCCATGTGTCAGGACAGTGCAGGATGGTTGAGACGTCGACTTGGACATATGCCAGCAACATCAGCAGCTGGCAGTTGTAGTGGACATCCCTCAAGTCACAGCTGCTCCATTAGTGCCAGTACCAGCCCCAGCAATGTCGGGGGTGGGCTGTCCATAGACCGTCCTAGAAGACGACGTGCACGTGGCTCTGGTTAGTCCCAGCAGGGACCTGGGTCCAGTGTACATATGTCTACCTCTGAGGATAGTACCCAGTCTGGCTTAGTACCTGGTACTGTCAGTAGCACCCCTGCCAGGCACAGGTACCGTATCCATGGCCAGAGACAGTGATCTGTAAAGCCTGGCAGGTACAGTCTGTGGCTGCCCCACAAATCCCCGTATATGGCAGCCACATGATGGAGCTGTGTGCATGCAGACACACACACACATAAACCAGACACCTAGGGCTAACACATACCCGCACACATTACATCAATATTGGCCCATAGCAGTACTCTTGGCCCACACACACACACACACACACACACACACACAAACACACACACACACACACACACACACACACACATACATGTTGATTGTATGGCTCAGTGTAGGCCTCTGGCAAACCAACATCACACCCTGTGTATATGATGAAACCTGTGCCACCTCCTGTCATCTGTAAAATTGATGCAGGAACAGGCTAACATGGTGATGATGCACAGGGTGACATTATAGCAGTATAGCAATGTTAGCATGTTGTCAGCAGTAAAGTGTAATGATATCCTTGAAGGTGTAGCTGAGCAGCCATGATGCATTAAAGTTATGATTGTCAATGTAGTATTGTTTACACTAGTGTTAATTCTAATAGTGTATTGTCCGCCCACATGCCACTTGGCTGATGTGTGTAGTATTGGCAGCATGTGTTAGAGTGTACGGTATGTGTGGGATGTGTGCAGCACAGATTTGCAGGTGTACATTTGTGAACATGGTGGAGGTGCACTGTCTGCATGTATGTGCATAGTGGACACATGGGCAGGGTGACTGCCCTTTATTACACAGTGTTAACACTCCATAGTTTCTATTGGTGGCCAGTATGCATTGTACTACACACATTTTGGAACTTGGGTACACATGTGTGTATGACATGGTTTGACACTATGCTATGGGTGATACTGTTACTATCTGTCATTGGTTTGCATTCTGGTAGTATACATAACCTCAACAGCCTGACCATAAACAATCGTTAGAGGATGTCTTGACAACTGACACACAGATGTAGGACACACAGTAACATTTGGATCCTTCAGGTACTATACTATGCCAGTAACCAGTGGTATTCACCTGCACCCATTCCTGGAACCACTCCTGTTTGGCATATAGCTCTCTTAGGTACAAGCAAACACAGTAGGGATATGTTCGTCCATGTCTGGAAATGCATACTGTGGCCTTTAATGCATTCTCCAGATGACACACACATCCTCCAAAAGGGTATCATACAGACAGATACCTGTTGTCAAACCCATGCTGTAAAGCTATAAGCCAACTAAAGCATAGTCATCCACCTTTACAAAACATAGTATCCCCACAATACCACATAGGTAATAGCCCCCAACATGTTGAACAGGTACCGATGTGTACATACAGCCAAGTGTTACGTCATCTCTCCTTTGGTAATCACATTTCCAAAGGTATTTTGAAATCCCTCGGTGGATGACAAAAGCAATAGGGGGTCTGCATGCATATCCACAAAGGCTGTTGTACACCTATAATGAATAGCCATCATTGACAGACTTTGCTGCATTTGAACAGGTCTGAAATATACCTCAGGCATAAACCTTCACTCACACTATTCAACAGAAACCGTAATGAGTGTGTGTGACATGGATGACCTATGCCAGGGATCACTGCAGTGGCTGGGCTTGTCACAAGCATACAGATGTGACCTAAGGTCTGGAAAAAGCGGCAGCACACTCGGGCAAAGATAACAGATGTGTTCATGGAGAAAGCAGGGTTCCCACCTATGAAATAATTGAGGTCACATGTACGTATATGTTTTTGCCACACAGCTACCTGACATGTGCAATGCACATACTGTTGTCATAGTGATATGTCATACAGTAGTTAAAGCAAAACCCACAACACATTGACCAACCGTGTCACACACATGCAGCATACACACACACACACACACACACACACACACACACACACCAAGTGTAGGATGCAAACCCCTACCTAACTACTTTATGATAATAGAGCAGTACACATTAACATGACGTGCTATACACATTATTGGCAGTTTTTCTTTCCACAGGTATATTTGTAGGATGGTGACATCATCAGACTTGACAAAGATAAGTATACCACTTTTAAGGTGTTGTAGTAGTCTCCAAAAAGGTTGCTTCTCTCCAAGGAGATACACACACACTTTCATACAGTTGTCAAGTGCAGGATTCAAACCCCTACCCAACTACTTTATGATACTAGAGCAGTACGCATTTACACGACACACTATACACATTATTGGGAGCTCTTTCTTCCACATGTATATTTGTAGGATGGTGACATCATCAGACTTGACAAAGATAAGTATACCACTTTAAAGGTGTTGTAGTTGTTTCCAAAAAGGTTGCTCCTCTCCAAAGAGATACACACACTCTCATACAGTTGTCAAGTGCAAGATTCAAACCTCTATCTAACTACTTTATGATACTAGAGCACTACGTATTTACATGACGCACTATACACATTACTGAGAGTTCTTTTTTCCACAGGTATATTTGTAGGATGGTGACATCATCAGACTAGACAAAGTGGGTTACATTAGGGGGGCTACATAGACGGAATTTCTAAACACTTTGGCAATGTGATCATCAAAGGAGAGTTTACTATCTTCCTGGATCCCCAGGGCCATAATTACATTCTCCGTACATACTGGATTGCCACCTATGTGGCACTTTGTGTGCACTTTGTTTTATACAAAGGGGATGACTATGCATTCTTTGGCATTCTGCTTGAGGGCATTGTTTTGACACCAGGTATCTGTCTCTGTAAGATGCTTCTGGAGGATGTCTGTGTCAGCCGTAGAATCGATTATGGACCACAGTTAGCAGTCATCTGCAAACTTGTTCAGCCATACTCCTTCCGTGCTTGCCTGTACCTCTGAGCAGTATCAACTGAACAGGTGGGGTCCCAGTACCAAGACCTGTGGGATGCTATTTGTGACTAGTTTAGAGTCGGACATGGCACCCGCAACTCTGAACATGTGTGCTTGATCTGTGAGCCAGTTGGCCACCCATCCTGTGACATAGCTGTTAATGTTAAAGCTGGTAAGCTTGTCCATGATGCCAGAGTGGGGAATGGTGTCAACAGGCCTTAGTGAGGTCCAGGTGGGCTGTGTGGACTACTTTCACCTCCATCTATGTCCTTGGCAACTGTTTCAAAGAAGTCAACTAGGTTTAGGAGGCAGGATCTGCCTTTAACAAAGCCAAGGTGGGTAGAGTCCAGTGTCTGGAGGTTCCCATTGTCTCTTTTTATGGGTTCCCTGATAATTTGCTCCATAGCTTTGCAGACCAGGTTGAGTAGGCCTATAGGGCAATAGTTTCCAGGTTCTGTTGTGGCACCCTCCTTTTGTGGAGCTGGATGACTGTTGCTGTATGCCATTCTTTGGGTACATAGCCTGTGGTAAGGTTGAGTCTGGACAGTGAATGTAGGTGAGTGTGTAGTTCCTTTAGGGGCTGGTGTAAGCCGCAGCCTGGGACATCATCCAATCCCATTGATACTGTGTTCTCAGCTTTGGAGAGGGTTGTTTTTACCTACATGTCCATGAAGTCTGGGGCTCTGCATTCTTCTGGGATAGACACAGACCCTTTTGGGGGTGATGGGGGGAGTTTGCAGTGAACTTGTCCACCAGGATGTGGGCAATGTCAGTTGTTTCAGTGTATCATTTGCCATTTTGCAGTAGCTGACAGCATATTTGACAGTTGCCACCTAAATGTTTGGTATAGGTAATGAAGGCTTTGTGGTTGTTATTCTTACATTCCTTGGCAATTTGTCTTTAGAAACTGGCCTTGGATTATTTCATGAGCGATCATTGTTTCTTCCTAATAATGATCAGTGATGCCTTTCCTTTTGTAAAGTTTGCTCTATCATGTGTTCGTTTCCTCCTTCTGTTGTATAGCTTATTTATGGGCAATGACCACCAGATTGTTTTCTTCTTTTTGGAGGAGTGCGTCTTGGTTTTATTTGGGATGTCTCGGTCCATGCATCCCTGTAGATGCTCATAGAATGCACTTGTAAATGATTTGGCAGATTGTACAGCATTATCCTATAGCAAGGGGGCTTTGGAGCTTTCCACTTTGGTCTTGGGAAGTGTGCAGTTTGCTTTTGAAAATGTCTTCACAGTGGTTTCCTTGACTGGGGGGGGTGGGATATGGATGCCCAGTGTGATTACTTTATGATCTGATATTACCAGCGAGGGGTTTATCTCTGTTGTGGAACACTGGTACCCCATGTTGGTGATGATCAGGTCCAGTATGTTGTCACCTTTAGTGGGCATGGTGACCAGCTGTTCCAGGGTGTTTGAGTTTTTAAACTCTAAGAAACATTGGGCAAAGGACGTTGTACACTAGTAATTCTCCCACTCAATGTTTGGGTAGTTGTAATCTCCTCATATAATGGTGTTTGGTAAGACCTTTATATTTTCCACTGTTCTCAGGAGTACTGAGTGAGGTTCCTGAGACAAGGTAGGTGATCTGTAGCAGGGTACAATCTGATA
>NC_056751.1:204146673-204229173 GCF_019279795.1 Protopterus annectens
GTTTCCTGGAAAGCAACTTAGGATTTTTGGGATTTTTACCTGAAAAACCCCAAGTTAGTGACATGATATAATTTCTAACTATATGGAGTCCAAAAATTTTGAATATGCAAGAAGGATTATCCTTTGGTATAGAGCACTTGGGAAATATACTTCAGAAATACATACATCAACATCTAAATCCATTGTGAAGAGATTTATATCATTTTTAGACAAAGGAGAGATTTTAAAAACTGTCTGAACAAGTACTCCAATAAAAATGGAACAGTCTACAATACGGGTTGACAATGACTATGCCATTAGTACCCTAGAAAAAAAGATGACAGTGGAGGCTCTTAAATAAAATGAACTTCATATTTCCTCTTCCTTCAAGACATGCAACTAGCATTTAAAAAGCATTATTATATGTAAAACTGCTAGTGGTTTCTGTCACTCAGAAAACATGTAAGATGAACGTTCATATTTCCTGCTCCTTTAAAACATGCAACTCTCATTAAAAATCATTAATATGTATAAAACTTCTAGTAGTTTCTTTCACAAAGAAAACATATAAGGTGAACTTTTATATTTCCCACTTCTTTAAGACATGTGACAGCCATTAAAATCTCAGTCTTCAAGCAATTGAAAGGAATATGTGGCATGAAACAATGATATTATACACATGATATGGTATAAGAATGGCAGTCTGAGGGTATAGTTAAGTATGTTAATGAGAACTCCACTTGAATTATGTTAGATTTTCTGTGTGTGTGTAATACATGGGGGGGGGTGAGAGCAGTGAGTTTTGTTTGTTTAGGAATTGGAAATGCTGTTTGAGTTATTTTATGGAACTGTGATGGAATCAATGTGTGTATGGTTCAACATCAAAGTGAACAGATCCCCAGCTGGAAACAACATCTGTAGAATTAGATACAAGGTGGGCATAGTAGACACACTGGAGCAAACTTCAGTGATAAATGTTATTATCAAATCTGAAGTATGATTTCCAAGAACTTGTTTTCCAGATCAGATAATAGTTAAACATCATGTGATCCTTTAAGTTTAATAGTAACAAAGGTGCCATTATTTAAGAGTATGAAATAAATGTTGGGGTGACATATGAATTAAATATGTTAATACAATGAGAACTTGTTAAATAATGTATACGCATAACAGCAAAACAACCAACAAGTCAGCCACTGAACTCAAACTTTGTTGAAGAATATGTTTAATACCAAAAGTAAGTTAAAAATATCCACAGTTTAGTGTTTTTGTCTATAACACTAAGACATCTTCAGAACTGTAAATGTGCTGCTTATAGAAGCCATTTTAAACTTATGTACAGAAGACACACCTCTTATGTAAACCAATCACAACATGTTGTAGCTGAAATCAGTGTGAAAGAGAAAAAAACAAAGTAACAACACTAGAAATAGGTCAAAACTTTTAAAACCTGAACCAAAACACAAAAATACAAACTAGGCAAAATATAACTAAACAAAAATGTTTGATGAAACACAAAACATGATTTTATGATTTTATGATTTTGTGTTTTATCAAAAATGTTTTATTTAGTTATTTTTTGCCTACTTTATATTGTTGTGTTTTGGTTCAGGTTTTAAATGTTTTGACTTATTTCTAATGTTTTTAATTTGTTTCTTCAATTTCACACTGATTCTAAAGTTCGTTCAGAAGAAACAAATATGGAAAGAATGACTAAATGGAGGGGGAAAAAGCTTACTGGATGCTTTGACTTTGTTTTTGAAAACACAGTTAAACCTTTTCAGATCATCATAAAAGTATTTAACTTGAACCTGGAAGAAGATTGGTTAGCCATCCAGGCAATTAGAACCTTCATATCAAGGAAAATTGAAGCAAGGAGACTTTCAGGATTTAGAAAATCATCAGCATTAATTGAATATATTTGTAAGGTAATCTAAGACAAGAAATCAGGATCTACAAAGTTATCAGAACTACACATAATCTTGATGCAAGACAAAACAGATCTTATATAAGGTTTTCTTTATAACTGATAAAATAAATAAAATAAACCAACATGAAGGAAACAATGTAGGAGATGTAATTTAAACATAAAAGCAGATTGGAATAATGCCATATATGTCTGTGTATAATTACAAACATATAAATTAAAAATACAGAATAATATGGTCTGAATTTTTTATCATTAAAGAAATGGTATTGTATAACAGTAAAATCCTCTTGTGTATTAAAAAAACGCAATACATATTATTCTAGATAATTTTAACTGTTGCAAGGAAAGCAGTCACATGAACATAGCTTCAAGAATCTGCTCCTTCTTTTGCAGAATTTGTTTCCTTATTAAGAAAGATCCTGGAAAGAGAAACTGAGACACGAAAGCAGAATTCTCTTCAAAAGTAGTAAATTATAACTTCTTGCCCAGAATTATTAGAGGTACTAGAAAAGATGAGCTATGAGGAACTATGATAATTTCATTTTGTTCATTTGAAGTGTGTTTATTTATGCATATACACTTGCACTTGTAGGAATATATATATATATATATATATATATATATATATATATATATATATATATATATATATATATCACATATCATTTCAAAGCATATGTTAATGTGTATATGCATTTTTAAATGGATATTTAAGTCTGCTCATAAATATATATATTTTATATATATATATATATATATATATATATATATATATATATATATATATATCAATCTACTTCATATGGTCAACATTTCAGAATGTCGACATTCATATGGCTGAGACCATATAATCGACATTTGATATGTCAACCATAGAATAAAAAACAAAAAACACAAAAAAAACCTTACCTTCATGTTGCTATGCACCCCCCTTGGGGGATCCAGCCCCCCCAGAACTTAAATGTACCAATTCTGAGATCGCACTACACTGGAGAAGATGGAAATCTTTCCATTCCGCACTATACGGGGATGCTGGTTCCGCATGGTCGACATTTCAAATGTCGATCATATAGTCTCGGCCATATGAATGTCGACATTCTGAAATATCGACCATGTGAAGGGAACCCATATACATATATATATATATATATATATATACATATATATTAATATTAAATATAAAAAAGATACAATGTAAACACTGAAAATAGTTCATTTTCATTACGTAAACATGAGTGTTTAAAATGATTTGGCTGGAACTGTGATTGAAATGTCTTCAGCCTGAAATTTGTGATGAAATGTTTATGTAAAGAAGTTTCTTTGAAAAGAAAAAGATATGGAATTACAGCCAATAAAAAGTTTTAAACATGAAGAAAAGCATTTTGCACATTTGAAAGCAAGCTGCATTTATATAAATGGTCGACCATTGGACAATATTGAAATTATAAAGGGCAGACTCATTAATCTCCCATTTCATCAGGTTTATCCACTTTCCCAGACATGGTGTGACTGTGTAAGAGGTTTATAATGGTTGGGGAGTGTGTCTAAAGCCCCTCTCCCAGCCCTGGGTTAGGAGTATGTGAGAAACCCAAGAACCATTTCTGTACTAATTAAGTATAATGTGCTAACTTAACAAAAATGTGATTTCAATGTTTGCCCTTAATAGTGAAGTATTATATATCACAAATATGTTGAAATATACCTGCTCTTCAAATATTTTAACAATGGAGCAGAGGTGGGCTATGTCTCTGATATGTTGCTGGTGTTATGATGAGGTAGCTTTAGCTAAAACTATAATAATGGCATGTGTGAATGGAGAAGGTTCTATTACTGAGGTGAGGGAAAGATTAAAGATGTAGGTTAAGGGATATGACATTAGTTAGGTTAACTTTTTTTAAGTCTGCAGAGTGTAACTGCTAACTCTTGTTTCAGTCTTTTGCCTAATTTCTCCATCTTTCTTTGTACCCTTTTACACTGAAGGGGGTATGTCAGTAATGCTAATTGTATATTTAAAGGGACTGATATGGTTAGATTCCTGGAAAATATGATTTACATTTAGGCATCATAGTCTGAATTAATTTCCAAAGGAGAGTTCTGGATTTATAAGTGAATCTGCGCTGAGAATTCATTCATAATCTGGCATGTTGGGTTTTATTAGAATTTTCCAGATGTTCTTTGGGTTTGCTACTAATGTGACCTATTTCTAACATAGATGTCTTTTACTGATCTTTTTTCATTCTGCGGCTTTTTTCTTAAGTTTAAGAATTCCTGATATAGGTTGTTATCACTATCTCTTTTCCATTATTAAAAGCTATATTCTTTTTGCTTCATCAGGACTTTAATATCAGTGGTAAGCCATCAATATCAGTGTGCCTTATGGTGTCTAAGTCTTATTGGAAAAAATGAATTCTATATATTAAGCTGTGGCATGAAATAAGTTACTGTATTGTCAGAATTACATTCATGGTAAAGATAAGTCCAGTCCATTTCTTCTACTCGAATATTCAGAAAACTTTTGCTGTTGTCTGAGAAGTGTTGGCCTATAGCAAGCTGTGATGTTACTTTAATTGTTTCAAAATTACTATTCTGTGAAAACATGCAGTCACCAGCAATGCAGTGTGAGGCTACTGAATTGTAAATTCAGCTGCGATGGTAGTTAATATTAGATCCAGCAAAGAATCATTACCTGAGGTAATATTTGTTCAGGTACTTCTTTAAATTAGATATTTTAAGCTGTTTATATTAAGGCACACACTTCAAAACAATACTCCTGGTACCACATCATTTAAATTAAATTCATGAAGTAGAATATTATTTTTATTGATACCTACTGAGGACATATCCTTCATTGACAGTCCTAGCAGGACACTGTAGGAAAAATAATATTTATTGCTCTCTAGTGGAGATTTGCATGCTTCCCTAAAACAAAGTCTGTCTTTGCCCATTTAGAGGAATCTGCTTTGTTTAAGTTGGTTGGGCTACTAGTGTTTAATGCATTATGATAAGAAAACCACCTCCTCTCCCTGTAGCCAGTACATGCACAGTCTTTGTTGACAGAGTAATTTTTTTGATAAAGTCCAAGGGGCAGCAGTGGTCATTTAATCATGATTCCATCTTGCTTAGGTGCCAGGTCTTTCTGTTATTAACCATTAGTTTTGAGCCCATTTGAAGTTCAGACTATTTTTAACAATCTGTGTTTATGCCTTTGGGGTGTTTAAATCCTTGCTGTTCTTTAACCGGGCTGTTATTGGATGACATGCTTTTTAGTTGAATATCCCATTCTATGATTATTTTATGTATAATCAGACAATGTTTAACACATTTTTGAAGGCTTGACATTCATTTACATAATCTTGAACTTGAAATATTTTAACCATGTTGTGGTTTCTGGGATACGAAAGTCTTTTTGAGTAATTTTCTTCCTCTTCCTAAATATTTTTGAATAATTGATATACTAGTGAGGGTTGTATATCCTTTCAATTAGAAAGTTTGAGAGAAAGTAGAATGTTTTGAACAGAAATTGTTTCTAGAAGGTAAAGGCAGTATTACTTGCCAACCTGAAAAAAAAATAAAGATCCAAAACGTTTTAAATATTTCATTTTTAGCTTTGATTGTAAGCTAATTTTGTAAGGTTTATGTGATTGATGAGAAAGATTTGTTAACATTCAAATTTTACTGATAAGATTGTAGGAATAAAGATCAGAGCAAACTGCTTAGGTGGAAGTTTTGGATATCAGCATGAGATGTTGTGGCAGAGCCAAACCAGTGGTATTTACGGTATCAGGAAAGGGAAGCTTTGGACTTTTGTTTCCTTTGAAAGGAAGAGAAAGTGACAGCATTAGTAATTAAGACATGGCAGCTCAAGAATAAACAGAAAACAAAATCACTTTGAAAGTTAATATCTGTAAGATGTGAGTGCTGCTAGAATGTCTCCCTTAACTGTACCGTGCAGAACAGATATGGATAACTAAGACATAATGGCGACTGAAGTGTCTGCAACATATTTCCAAGCTAGGACTCAGTGGAAATTTGAAATATTATCTTTATTACTAATTAAGTGTGCTAACACTTGCTCTCTTCTATTGTTAACTTCCTTCCAAAAGTATTTACAATACAGTTTTGTGTCCAGTTATCAAAGTTCTAATAGACTGCCTCAGTTGCCAGTCTCATATGAAATTGCAATACTTCTATCTCCCCTTTCAGTGTTGTTTGTTTATTGTTGCAGGATGTTTTCTTGATGTTCTTTCCATGATATATTATCTGTCTGTTAATATAATTCACTGTACCACTTAAAATGTGCATTTTAAATGGAATGGAAGTTTCCTGAAGATAAATAGATAGCTTTAGGGAGAAATAGATAGTCGGTTCCATAGATAGGTAGATAGATAGATAGATAGATAGATAGATAGATAGATAGATAGATAGATAGATAGATAGATAGATAGATAGATAGATAGATAGATAGATAGATAGACAGACAGATTGATTGATTGATAGGTACAATACCAAGCCGAGTATTTTCATTATAACTGAACATTACTTACTACATTGGCTGTTAACTATATGTCCTGCTTCCAAAGGATGATTGTGTTATAATCACACTGTATCAATTACCTGCAAGTACGATTTTGCTTTTTAACAATTACTATTTGCATATTGTAAGGAAAAGTTCTCAGTGTAATGACATGAAATTAACACGTTTTTCATCTTCATGTTATTATGAAGATTTTCAAATACGCAGCACTGAACTCCCCATACTTGTGAACTAGTAATCAGTGGTTGCAGCAAAGAAACCACTGCACTATTGCAGTTTAAACAATTGTAACTGACCTTGATGTATATCATTTGTGGACTCTTCTACATGTTACCTAAGAAACAGTTTTATAAACAGCAGTTTTCAATATACAATGTATACATTTAGAACCTCAAAGTAATTTCAACAGACATACAATGCTAAGCACAGCTACATAAATCTATGGATGTCTTCATCACATCATCAGCTCACCCTAACTCAACAGAATCACTTTACGGCAAACCATATTTTGGTATGGGATAAATCTTGTTTACGGTATGGCATATACCTTATATCAATTTGTAGCAAGTAGAACACTGATTGCAGTTCTGTTAAGAAAAATCTTCAAAGCGCTTCTTTATTTAATAAAGTAGGCAGTTACTCTCAGTGGCCCAGGACATCAATGTTGAAAATGGCTACATACCATTTTGAGAGAAATGATCCATGAGATAAGTACATTTCAGTGATTTTGTGGACTATGTAAGTAGGGTTTTGATTATTCAAACATCTGTTCAGGTCTCAGTTCTGCCAGTGACAAATGTAAATAATCTAGCAAAACTATGGCACTGACAGTCTTATTCAACATATAGGTGAACCAGCAGTGCCATAATCATTGATAGAGACTGCTGAAATTAAATAATAATAATAGAAAAACCATGCCTAATAGAGCACATGCAAATGCAAAATAAAGTAAACAGTTAAGGAATATATTAATGTTAATTGTGCTACATGGCAGAACAGTCCTGTATGTGGAGTGTACTGTAAGTTGACCAAAAGATTACCCATTTTTTCTAGGGAAAAACATTATAAATGGCAATTTGTCAAATTTTGCTCATATATATACACAAACACACACACACACACACACACACACACACACACACACACACACACACACACACACACACAAACATACACACACTCTACATAGAGAAATGCATGCAAAAACAAACACAGACTGATCTACAAGTACATTTAGTAGGTGTGATATTGTTGGTTACTGTTCCACATTGTAGCACTGCAGACATGAAGCGCCAATTCAGGCACCCTAAATGTGAATCCCTATGCACCTTACTAGGATCAGCTGAAGAAAAAGACAAGACTATTTGATATCACTAATGTACAAATCATCATGGGACACTTAAAATACACTGCACTACACCTTAGATTCTGTTACTTAAACAACATGTTTATCCACCATACAGAGTATATTTAATACTCTGTCCTATACTAGACTGAGCAAAGGATGCCACGTGATGTGCATAAAATCACCTGCCATGGATAAATGCACATTGAAACAACAAGGCAGTGAATAAGTTGCAATTAGAATTTACAATTACTAGATAGCAGCTGTGTAAATCAGTCTTTGCCATTATAACATGTTACAAAGTCATTCCATTTGTATAACATTTTTTCTGTCTAGCAAATTTTGATACTTTAAAATCACTCATAGATGTGAAGTCAAAGTAGTTATAGCATTCATAGCTGAAAGATTATTATTATTATTATTATTATTATTATTATTATTATTATTATTAGATGCTAAAATGTCTTCCATTTTTATAACTGTAGTATTTGCTAATCCATTTCACAAAAAGGTTAAACATCCTTTCCAGGAATAGTCTGTTTGGTAAATTTAAAATTTCTTCGTTAATCCAAATATATTGAAGTTCTTAGCAGAAGGTGAAGTCACATTACGTGCAACAATCACATGCATTAAATTGCTGTTATTAGGTGCTACAATATGTTCCATTTCAGCAGATACAGTTTTATTTCAGGATCAGGGTAAGAGTCATTCTTCAACTATAACTCAAAGAATTGCACATTTCTGTGAAACCAACTCACACAATACAACTGTTTGAGAAATCAACCAAACAACTTAAGTGTAAGACCTATGCACCCACTAATATGCAGCAACTCCATAGTCATTCAAATAAAAAGACATGAGAAATCTCCCATAAGAAATGAATAATTGCCACTGTGCTCTTACTATGTAAAACAGCAACAATGGAGCTGATGTTTGCTTAGCTGCACTTGACAAGTTAGAACTGTATCCAGTCTGTGCTCAATGAGCAGTATATAATGGAAATGTCCATACTAACAGTAGTCACTTTATCACGTGTGCCATTTCTTAGTTGGAAATGTCCTTTACTTACAGTTTTTCAGACACAACATTGTTATTAGATGAGAACAGTGCAGTGCTATGTAAGTTCCATAAGTTATATGTAAACCTTAGGACATCCTTGGGCTCCAACATTTAAACATGAGAGCTTTTGCTTGCTCAGTCACAACAGCTTCCTATATTTTCTGTTAGAACTTTTCACTGCCTATTCTCTTTAATTTGTTTTTGTCAGCATTAATTTATTATCAGATGCCTTCCTTCTCTGGATGTCTTCTTGACAGTGTTTTTAGTTATGTTACTTTTAACCATGCTACTCTGCTTACCTCATAACATAGCACAACTTATTAGACTTATAAATGTCTAGTTTAATACCCTTGCTGTTTGTGCACTACCCTGATTCTATAACTGAAACCTTGGAAATCATTTGTTTTTGTCATGTAATCTATAACATTATCCTGACTGATGATAAAGACTTGTTTTTCAGTTTTGCATGTCTGGTTAATATAAGTGTGCACAGTTAAAAAAATATTAGTCCATCTGCTAATTTATTTGTTTTACCCCACTGTGATAACCTGACCATATCTCCCTTTGGTTACTTTGGTCATTTCATCTCTTTGCATTGGGAGATGACAGCAGGAAGAGTGGAAACTAGGAACAGCATAAACCATCCTGTGACAAGTGTTTATGATGTTCCAGATAGCCCTCCCATGCATGCTTCCAAGTGCTGTGCAATGCTTAGCTGTACTGAGCTGCTTAGAGGTACACGAGTCATTATTGACTGGAGTGGTCTATTTAACATTCTGTCAGTCAGTGCTTCTAAGGTGGGATTTAACAAACTCTCTCTTCAAATAATTAGTGAGGATGGGTCAGATGGCTTTTGCTACTCAGTCTCACCCCCTACAAAGATTTATCCTGCAGTGTCTTGGCTATTAATTGAACCTGACTCATTTGAGGCATAGTCAAAGCTGGAATTGGTAATTTATATATACAGATATGTTGCACTGCTATTTGCACCTGCAATCTTTTTTTTTAATGGAAAAAATGGTAATATAATCACCACTGACTTGATTTTTTTTAAACATTCACTTTGTGCAGCCTGTTTTTCTTTAGGGCTGTACGTCTCAGTTCTGTTTGAAAAAATAAATAAATCTTAGCAATCTCAGCAGAACTTGTGTATCTAGTAATCATAATGTATAAAATTACACAAATGGAGAAATGAATGATCAATCACCTTTAGCCATCTCACCATCCATTTTAAAGACCACTTGTCCCAGTGACAGCAATGGTATTAACAAGCTGAGATGGACAAGTAAAAGTCTACAACCTAATTGTTTGAGTTACACAGGTTTATCCATGCAAGCTTAAAGACATAATCCACTCAACATTACCCAAGTCTGCCCCAAGTGTCATTTCAGTGGGCAATGCTGGTATATCTCCTGTGGAAGGGGTCAGTACTCATCTTCAAAGTATGCCAGAAATACCTTAATAGGCTCATCTAAATCCATATAAGCAAAAAACTGGAACAGGAGTAATAAAACAGCGTTTAATTGAGGCAAGGCAAGACAACTGGTAAAATACACAAAAAATCCCAAGAGTCTTGTAAAATATAAGTTTCACCCGTCCACAACTTTTTCAACTTCCAGTCAAGGAATTTCACCAAGTTGGCTATTTTGGACCCTTGGGAAGCCACAACTGGCCTAAGAGGAGGATCTTCCACACTCTTATGTGTCTTTGGTATCCCAGAGGTAGAAGAAACCCTGGGCCTGTTATTTTCCAAATAGGAATAGGTTTCAAAATCAACAACACCCTGATCGAATAGGTCCTTCAGTGCAAAATCTATCTTTTTGTAAACAATGTGGATTTCATTAAGGGATATTGTGCTGTAAATATTTTCATCATGCAAAGTAGCAAACATTCTGGACTCATATAAAATCCTATCCATCAGTATAATACCACCTCCCTTATCAGGTTCCATAACCCTTGTGTTGTTACTAGCCCGAAGCTCCTGTAACAATTTGTTCTCACTAATGGTCAAATTGTATCCAATTTTATGGTTCGAATGGGCTTTTCTGATTTCCCTTTCCAAAACAATTTCTAGGCTTTTTTAACTGTGGGTGTAAGGGAGGGTTAAATGTACTGGATTTCATGGGTGCATGTGAACAATCTGAGTTAATTTCTTTCCCAAATAAATTTTCCAGGTTAAGTTTCCGATTGAACATTTTTACGTCCAGAATAACCTCAGTAAGGTTACTCTTGTGCATAGGTAAAAATGTTAAACCTTTCATAAACAAGTTTAAAAAATCCACAGTAATATTTAAACTACTGTAGTTATAAATATGAAAACCCAACATGCTTGGATCATGGACAGAATGCTGGTTAATACCATCAAAGGTGGAATTGTTTTCTATCTGACAAAATTCCTGTATCTCCCTCCCTTCTGGTATCCCTGGCTCCTGTAAAAATGGTTATTCTGTTTTTTGTTTTTGAGTCTTTCAGATCTGCAAGGTGAGGTATTGTAATTATCTACATCACCATGTTGGTGATCCACAAAGCCATGTCCACTGGACTCCTGGTTATAATCATTATGGCTATGTGGTTCAACATCCGTAGGTCCCATACCTGGGTTACCCTCGTACCCTTGGTATTTATTATTGGAAAAAACTCTTGGAGGTGGGTATTGTTTACCCTCCTGATATTGTTTTAGGTCCCTCTCCATTTTCTTATACTTTCTTTTTAAAATTTCCCCACATTGTTGATCAACCCGGTCCCTAATATCATAATACTTCTTCTTTTCAATTTCCAATCCAAACATTAAATCATTAGTAAGTACTCCATATAAATAATCAATGTTTTCTTGTAAACAAGACATTTCCCTCTCATTATTTTTGATAATGGCTTTTAAAATATTAAATCCACAGTCATCAAAAATGTTTATCAACTCATTGTAAAATTCCGAACCAAATTTCACATTGTTAGGGTATTTATATACCCATAATCCTTGGGGTACAGCCCCTGCCTTAATACATTCCCTTAAATAAATATTGTCCAATGCTAAAGTTCTATACCTGAGCAAAGCATCGTGTAACTTGCTTAAGCAACTATTGTAAGAGTCCCCTTTGGTCTTGCCAACAGTTCCAACCCTGAGTCCATGCTGAAGCCAAACAATCAATTCCTCCTTGGGCTGCTCGAATGATTGTAACTCCGCCCCAATATTACCTCCAACATGGCCGTTACCATTAGATTGTGTCCATAACAATATAAGAGTAGTAGAAAAACTCCCAGTACCAGAATGTCTATTTTCATGAAGACTATTGGCTTCACTACCATTCACCAAACCGAGTGAAGCTAAATCCTTTGGTTTCGAATGTCGCCGTGGAACCACTTCCTGATTGCAGGGAACCGAAGCACTGGAAATATTCGAGAGCAGGACCGACAGTCCCTGCCCTATAGGAGTGAGAATGTCCACCAACTGTGTAAGCTGACCCACAATTTTGCAGAATTCACCAACCTCCGAGTCCCAGAACTGTCAGCCTGGATCCCACCACTGTTTAGATCCTCCATGTTTGCAAAAACAACAAATCTCTCACAAATACCAACGGTTCCAGTAAAAAAAAAATAAAAAAATAAGCAGAAAACTGGAACAGGAGTAATGAAACAGCTTTTAATTGAGGCAAGGCAAGACAACTGGTAAAATACACAAAAAATTCCAAGAGTCTTGTAAAATATGTTTCACCCTTCCACAACTTTTTCAACTTCCAGTCAAGGAATTTTGCCAGGGTTCCATCTATCTTTGGGATACCAAAGACACATAAGAGTGTGGAATATCTGCCTCTTAGGCCAATTGTGGCTTCCCAAGGGTCCAAAATAGCCAACTCAGTGAAATTCCTTGACTGGAAGTTGAAAAAGTTGTGGAAGGGTGAAACTTATATTTTACAAGACTCTTGGGATTTTTTGTGCATTTTACCAGTTGTCTTGCCATGCCTCAATTAAATGCTGTTTTATTACTCCTGTTCCAGTTTTCTGCTCATTTGTTATTTTTACTGGAACCATTGGTGTTTGTGAGAGATTCATCTAAATCCACATTACTTAGTTGTGTATGCCACGTTTCTCACAGAATGCCAAGCTACCCTGTTAAACAACTTAATTTCTACTGCTAGTCTCCATGATCTTAGTCTTTCAGTTACTACCTAAAGCTCCTTAACATAGGTGAAGGTGATAGACATAGACACAGTGGTGAAGTGAGAGCTTCATTCTATGACTCTTTTCTGACTGTACAACTGCAGTTTGATACAAAATGTCTTCAGTACTGCTTCCACTGCACCCATCTACTTCTTAATCTCTTGATCCCGTCTACTTTAGCTCATGAACAATACCCCAACATATGCACTCTCCCCCCACCTCTGAAGATGCTTTTATCCACCAGAAGAAAAACAATCCACTCCTTTCTAAGAAAGAATCCTGAGTTGTGATGTTTAGTTGCTTATTTATATACTCAAGGAGAGCTGTAGGTCATAGTCATTTGAGATTAAAAAGACAGCAACATCTGCAGACAATGAAGGTGAATCCCACGTGTCCATAAACTGGATAGACTCCAAACGATGGCTGCAGCTTCACATCCTCTATATGGAAAGACAAGACACTTCCTTGGTAGAGTCCTACACCCATCTACATTGGACAAGCTGAACATAGACAATTTTAAGCATAGCTCTTGCCAGATATATAGAGAAAAATGGATTAGCATACCACATTAGGCCTGGTATCCCATAATGTTATACCACTTCCCACTAGACATTCTCATTTACATGGTCACATACTATTACTTGCTGCATAAAACACATGGACACAGTGGTTTAAAGTCCTTTAATTTCTCAGTACCCATACAAAAAAAGCTGCTTAATTGTTCTATAGCCATGACCAGGTCAGAATGTGTTTACATCTTCCAGTGATGGAGCATCAGCTATGGAAAGATGTGCCCTTTCAGTCGCCTTAGCATAGGCTTTACAAGGATGCCAAAAAAATAAGCATTCTTTAATGCAATGTACCCCTGACTTTTTTTTTTTCCTTAAAACTGGTGGTCACTGTCCCAAGTTGCCAATTCAGGGATGCTAGACCCACCTTCAGTGCAACAGTGGTGTTCATCCAGGCACCCATCAGTATCCACCACCTTAACCATCTGTAGCTGTGTCTCACCCTAACCAATAGTCTTTTCACAGCAGTACTGCTTAATTGGTACAGTGATGTCATCTACAAAAATGGAGCCAGTCCAACTATTCTGGAACTCTCTCCTCAGAGGAGGACATGTTCATCCAATTGAGAAGATCCTCAAAGTGTATCTTCCACTCCCATGACCCTTGATGAGGTTAGAATTTCAACACCTATGCTGAGAATAGCCAGGGCAATACCTTTCCACTACCTCCTGAATAACTGGATAATTTGCAAGAATTTCTTTGAGGCTAAAGAAAAACAGGCTGCACAAAGTGAGTGTCATTCATGACGGCCTCCTTCCATACCCTCAGCTTTGCTTTAGAAACTTAACAACTGCTGCCTTCCTGGCTTCTCTTCAAATACATAAATAGCCAAAATATTACAGTAAACTCTCAGTAACTGGAAGTCCAGCAACCAGAACTTTCAAGCAACTAGAAAAAAAAAATCAAAGAAATACAGTACGATTTTCATGTGTTTAACTTTCTGTCCCCCACCCCACAGAAACATAGCTTATGTTTTTAGAGCTTTAGAGTTTTAAAAAGTAAGACAGGCATGCATTCTCTCTCTCCCCATCCTAAGAATGAGTCAAACCAAACAAACAGTATAGGGTACAGTATTAGTCAAGCATAATTTTAATAGTAACTCCCAAGCAACCAGAAACTACAACTATCCAGCATCTACCAATCCCCATGGGTGCCAGTTAACCGAGAGTTTGCTGTATATAAAAAAGACATGATAGGAATGTGGCAATAGAAACAAAAATAAACTCAAACAATACCATTAAGGTAAGCATCAGCTGCATTTTTGGTGGTTAACTGGGTTAATACTACATTTTTAAGCCAACCGATACCTGCGGGTATGCATCTAATGATTAAAAATGGCACTATAATACACATTTACAATTATATATCACTTGTGTTGATTTCCCCAGGCTCTGCTAGAAATTTCAGTTTGAACATGCATCAATGCATAGGAATTTTGCAGAATTATGATAGTTGATGCTTTAGCAGATGAGACCTTCAAACATAAAATGTCTATAAAACTTGAGGGACACTTTTCAGTGGAGGTGAAAACAAGGTTTCCTGTGCTGAATTAGTTTTCTCACATAAACTAATGCAGTTTCCTGAACAGCTATTGTGTAATTGCTCTGTCTTTCATGGAACAAAAAAAGGAATTGCATGAAAGTGAACAGTATATGTGAGGCTACATATGGTACAAATTTCATAATTTAGAACTAGCTTTCTTACAAAGTGGTGAAGATAGTTATAACAACATTTACTTCAGGAGGTGCAATGATTTTATTTCAACTGTAAAATGACATGCATTGATAGAAATCATTATTCTTTAATGTATTTTCTGCAATTTTCCATCCGTGAGAATGCAACATTGTTAAAATAATTATCCTGTTTTTTTCTGCTTTGATTTTCTGTATTCACTAATTAAATCACTTTGTACTTGCCCTTACAATTTTCAATGAATTTCTCTTTGCTGACAAGAGAAACTAATCCACTATGAATCAGACTGGCTTCAGTTATTTTTGTCACTCCAGTCTCAGAGGCAATTAGTAAGGATCAAGGAACAGAAGCATTATAAAATGGTCTGACAAAACAGAAACACAGAGCCTTATTCTTACTGAGCGATTGTGGGAACATACCTCTTTTCCTTCAGCATCTGTTCACTCAGATGCAAAGAATGATCTCTGCAGACCCCAGCGGATAATGAATTGTTGTATCACAGTTGGAGAATCTGGATCAAATATTCTAAAAAGAAACAGAGCTCTTTTTATAACAGATATGATGTTTGACTTTTGTATAACACCACAGAGCCATTTCTTTGACAATCTCATACTGCAAATATAAACAAGCTTGAATATGTGAGAGCACCTCTTTACTTATTTTGTGCAGCCTATACAGAAACAGCACTTTAAAACATGACAAAACTTTCAAGCATAATCTGAGTTCTTAAAAAAATTCCATTCCAGTAACTCGGAGCAAAAAAATTCTAATTAAATGGTACATCCATTAACATTCATCAATGGTACTAATCTTTTTTTATCAGAATTTTTGTACAGGAAAAGAAGACGAAAGTGCTTTGATAGACTCATACCAGGTTCTCACTCCTCGTTGTGCAGTAAGCTATAAAACTATTGTATAGGTTACTTTGAAACTCAAAACTGCATGTAGTCATGAGAAAGAAACCTAGTGGAAGTATTTCACAAACTAAAAAAAACATCTCTTTATTTGGAATGAATATAATTGAACATGTATTCACTGCATCTGAATGCACTAAGTGGTAACATCAAGGTATAATGTCTCATATTGAAATGAAATTGAAATATGTACTTCTAAAGATAAATGAATATCACACACAAAGAAAAACAGGAAAATAAAAAAACAAATTTGCTTCATCTAAAAAAGATAGCACTATTAAAGTTTGAGATGCTTAAACAAATGACTGAAAAGTGAAATAACCTCATTTTAAGAGAAACATTTCATGAATGTGCGCAGAAGATCATGCACGACATGTGGACAAAAAATGATAAAACAAGTAGACTGCTTCCTTTAAATGAGTCATATAAAGCTCTGGTCCTGCTGATGTGGAGGTTGCATTCTGACTGCTGCACCTGTACCCTGGCTTGGAATGCTAGACTGGACTATTGGATAAGTGAGGCAAGAAATGTGACACAATAGTTGAGAGTATGGTAGGTGTGGCATCTTTTCAGTTTCCCATACTGGGACATTTCTAAATAAAACATATAACTTCATAGGGCAACCCTATATAAATAAATAAAGCTATTGCAAACCACATGCTGCCTTCACTTTGCAACCAAAATAAAAAATCTTTGCTTTAAAAGTTTAACATTTTTATATTGTAATATACTGTTTTAGCTACATCATAACACCTTCCTGCAATGTCTACATGAAATTTATAAAATAGTTTTCTCCTAAAATATTAAGACATTACACCTTTTTAATTTTATTTTTTAACAAGGTATAGACAATATTCCCAAACAAGGCCAGTGCTTAGAAAAAAGCAATCCTAGGGAATGATCACATACATCAAAGGAAAGGCCTTAGCTACTTCAAAAGCAGCCTCAGCTTAATGAACAGTTATCTGCCAGATGTGCGGGGCATAGTTCCTATAGATGTGCATGTCAGTGTGCCCCCTTGTAACTCTTCTCTCTGATGTAGAGCCCAGCCAAATAAGCAAAGCATCTACATCAGGAAAATGGGATTACATGCCAATATAACACTCTTCTTAGTGCAAACAATAATGCTGCTAACACCTCCATCTGTCATTAGCTGTGAACCATCTCTAGGACAAGTCATCTCAAGCACAATAAACACATCAGTGAATAATGCAAAAAAACTACTATAACATCATAATTAATGCACGACAGTTCAAGAGTGCTACCTTAAATTAACAAAAATGGAAAATGAATTTGCATATAAAAAGAAAATAAATTGTAACTGACACTGAGACATTGCTTTCTTTGTAATTATTTATCTGTCTGTGAAGTTACAGAATTTAGTCAATGGCTCATATATAGCACTAAAATATTCAGTAACTGTACTGTTATCTCACAAGGTCTAAAATTTCATTATATGAATGCTAGAAGCATTTGTGATAAAACTATTGAATTATTCTGTGGGACAAGTTATTAGGACCCGTCAGGAAAAGCAAAGGAACAGGAAAAATTGCACTTACATGCAAACGGTAATGCCATATTTTCATGCCAAAGCTAATTATACCTAAAGTATTTCACATTGCTGTAATCTGTATACCTCAAATATTCAAACAGTCAATATCACCTTATTAACAAATGACTGTACTAATTTTAAACCATATTAGAATGAGATTATCGATTCTCAGCTGGAGTGTGGGGAGTGCCTTCTGTGTGGAGTCTGCATGTCCTCCCCGTGGTTGGGTGGGCCTTCGAAAGACATACGCAAATGGGCATGCCTTCATTGAAGGTTGGACATCAAGCTGGCACCTCGGCGTTCATAAAAAAAATCTACTGCCAATCATTAGCAGACCAGAGTTCCGCTGTGGCAACCCCTAACCAGGAAAAGCTGATAGACAAACAACATTAGAATGAGATTAACAAATTTCTTCAAGCTATCTATACTGATATATTTGTTTTGACAAAGTCTTTAATTTTATTGAATGTTGTTAATAGTAATAATATGAAGAAAGATGATCTGTATTTGTTGTGGACAATGTAAGCAATAGCCAGAAAATGTATAACTAGAAGATGGAACTCTAATGTTGTACCCACAATGCAGGAATTCCTATCATCACTGAAGAAATGCATACTAATGGAGAAAAGAACTAAAGAGTTAAGAACTTTTCCTAAGCCATTGGTTAATAGTCCGTGGAGGAAAGTTTTGAATTTGATTGATACCCTACAGATGGAACCCAAACTCTTCCTAACTATCATAGTTTATATATTAACTTATTATTTAACTACAAATGTTTTTATCTGAATATTTTTTGTCAGGCTGAATGTAAATCCCGTAAATAGTTATTTAAATGTTATGAATATATTAAATTATTGTGTTATTTCATCAAAATAAAAATCATTTGAGTAAAAAAAAAAATTAGAAAAATTGAAATGTATGGCATTCTGTAGTTAATACAACAGCCAACTACAACAGCAAAAGCAACTTGTAAAAAACATTCTTGATTGGTTGTTTAATCATAAATCCACAATCATTATAGAAACAGGTATGCACTGCCAATTCATGTAAGCAAGAATAACCCTATATCTATTTTGTGGAAATATACTAAGCTGCAAAAATCACTATACATATGTAGAATCCCTTTTTTTCAAAGAACATCTTTAACTCATTGGTAGTGCAACTAGACCTCAGTTAAACAACTTCCTTTTGAAAAAGTAGTACATTATTTAAATTAAATCTTCCTTGACACTTGTACTTCTTTAACCTAACAACGATAAAATACACCAATAGATAAATGTAGCATCCCTTGCTAACACTCAAAATAACATAAGTTATGGCTCAAAGAGATGAAGCTTGGGAAGAATGGAAAATGTTTCAGCACCTCAAATCCAGAAAAAAGGAAAATACCCAAAGACAGGGAAACATACTTTGACATACTTCAAGCTGCAGAAATAAATAGACCCAAAGCAAATCTGGCACTTAATCAAAAGGCCTATAAAACTAGACAAAAATCCCTTTCCTATCTAGTATTAAATGAAATACACTGTAATGTAGCCTGTAAATTGGGCACACAATTCAGACAGTTCGGAAAAACACTAAGCAACACTAATATTGCAGCTTCAATAACACACACATTCATACACACGTGCACATAGATAAAGAGAACTTAACTGGGACACAGTTTTAGCAGATTTAATAAAAGGACTACTAAAGCAACTAAAACATACTTTCTTAGCAGTAAACAATCTTAAAACATTCTACTTATATATAGTAGATGGACCACTAGACTATTCAGTAAACATTTTAATAAACAACTCTGTTAAAGAACAATACATATCAACTATTTGGAAGAATTTGCACATAACACTCTTCATAAAGACAACAGCTTAACAGAGATGACAAAATATAGACCTACAGCCATCTTATCATTTCTCTCAAAAAATATTGACAAATGTATTCCCAAACAAATCCTTGGACATCCAATAAAATGTAACCTAATATTTCTGACACAGCATGTTTTTGCTGAGATCACTGTACACAAAGTGCCCTGCCTATATTACTAGATATGATTTATAAATAAGAAAACATAGGTAAGACATAGCACCTCCCTTTTCAGTTTTTTTCAAGCCTTTGACTCTGTGTCTATCCAAATACTTTTAAGAAGGCTTTCCAGTCCAGGTTTAAGTAGTCCAGTTCTACTGTGGTCTTTTTGATCATAATCATATCGTTCACTTGGAAGATATTTATTCCAATTATCAACCAACAATAGCTGGAGTTCTTCAGGGGATAGTACATGGATGCTGATTATTAAATATATTTGTTAAGGAAATGCATAAAAAAGGAACCTTGACGATTGGATGGGAGAAAGGAAATTCACCCCAGGGATCATGTCAGTCGCCCTGCTAGACAGGGGTCCAGGAAAGTAAATAATGTGGGAAGAAATAGAATTGTTATGGCTAGGCTTGTATAGGCCCTAGGGCTGATAGCCTAGTACCAACCTATGAACCTATGAACCTATGAACGTGCTCATTATACAGTGAATTAACATTAGTGTGCTTCTCCAATAATCCTCAAAACCTCTGAGCCACAATGTTAAACTACTTTTGCACTTTAGAAAGTGCCTTTGAGAATGTCAATCAGTGCTGAATACCAGGAAAAAACTAAGCTTATTCCCTTTAACATAGAACACAGAAAAGCAAAGCATATATACATACTGAAATCTCATCTGCAGCAACACAATAATTTAACAAGTAACCTATACCAAATTATATGGAGCTGTAATAGAGCAAAAGCTCAAATCTAGTCACCACATAGATTATGCCATATGCAAAACTAATGTACTATACCAATCAAAATACTTTCTCACAAACCATAGTATGCAAGCTATTGCAAATACAATCTTCTTTCAACTTTGATAAATGCTTAACCACTTCTTAACTTTAATCAAAAACTGTTACTCATAAATAAGAGGAAAGTTAAAACAAAATAACTATATTTACTGCATCTTTCCAATAAAATGCATACATGTATAGTAGTGCAAAAGTTACAGTACAATTAATAGAATTCCAAAATTCTTATTAATACCACCAACTTAATATATTACATAACAGTTTGTATAAACTAAGACAAAATCATTCAATGCCTTCAGAGCTAAACTTTATACAAAAATACTATTGATCCATACACCTCAGATCTGAAATACAAAATTAGCCTCAAATCCTCAAGGATTTCAATGCATATGTAGATTTCCTTCTATGTATCTGTGCTTGTTAATCAGGTGATTGAGCTGATCCAGTGACCAGTTCCATCCATGACCCTTGTGCCAAAGCACAAAGCAATCTACACACACACACACACACACACACACACACACACACACACACACATATATATATATATATATATATATATATATATATATATATATATATATATATATATATATATATATATATATATATATATATATATATATGGGTTTACTTCAGTAGACTGAAATACCACATACCCAAATTGCAAATAAGCAAGATGACAAAACTGAAATGACATTTTAACGAACGTGCACATCATGAAAACAGATTCTCGGGAAAAGAACCACTTGGCCAGCATGGGAAATTTGCCCTTTTGCCCACTGTAGTGCAATCTCGCAGTTGGTATATTTTAGTTGCAGGAGTGGGGATTTAACATTTATTTGTTTTATTTATTTTAATGCATTTGTTTACCGGGAAAGTCCACTTGGCCTAAAAGAGCACATTTTCAGTGGAGGCCCGGGGAGAAAAGCTCCAATAAGATACAAAAAAAATATAAACATTAATTGGTACAGAAGTAGAACCAGTGTTACAGATAGTAAATATAGTAACATATACAGAATATATACATAAAAGCAGGAATCTAGTTTGATTACAGCAATATATACAGAAAATATACTTTTAAAGCAGACTTTTCTTTTTATGTTGGCCAATTGTGGTTATGTTCCCGGGAATGTGTTTTGATGATGCGCACGCTCATTAAAATGCAGTTTTGGTTTTGTCATCTCAGTTATTTGTAATTCGGGAAAGTGGTATTTTGGTCTACTGAAGTCGACCCCTATATATATATATATATATATATATATATATATATATATATATATATGTGTGTGTGTGTGTGTGTGTGTGTGTGTGTGTGTGTACACAGGTAGATATAGATACAGATGTAGATACACACACACACACACACACACACACACACACAAATACAAAGCACTTGAAATACATGGAAGTATAAATCAAAAACACTTAATACAAAGTGCAAATAAGCAACTTAAATGTGGAATACACTTACAGCATCTCTGATAATAGAGAGTAGATAAACAACCTAAGCTGAAAAAAGAACACTTAAAAGCTAAAAAGGACACATATAACATAGGAATTACTTTGCATCTTAAGGTGGATATTGTTCCAATAATAACTGGACAAATAGAAGAGGACCTTAATTTAGGTAGAATTGAACAAAAGCAATTTAACTAAACAAATATTTGTATATGACAGACTTAAGCCTTTTTGTAGTGTTCATTATTATGATAGAGAGGAGAGAATGGATCCTGGATTATTAATAGTAAGGAGAAGGAGAAGATGTTAAAACTATTGGAATTTATAATGATAAAAGGATATAGAGAGGTTACTGCCTGCGGAGAAAAAGAGGAAAAATAAGGTAGGATATTTTCCAGCATTATAGCTGGAGTCATCAGGTTGATCTATGGAGTCTTCTTTCGATAGGAATAAGCATTGCAAGATGTAGTTGTGTGGAGTGCATTCTGAAGAATTATTTTTTTGTCCAATTACAAACGTATTTGAAGCTTTCTTTTAATGTCTAAAAGTCTTGTAATCAGTAGTTTAGCTTATTTCTAGTGGAAAGTTGCTCCAGTTGGCAGGAATAATTTATCAGCACCTCTTTTTCTGAGACCCAGATTGAATGCCAGCCTCACTAGTGTGCTTGCATTGTTGTCTTGGCTTTGTATTGAACATTTTGAGTGTATTACCTACCATTTAGAGCTGAGGGAGGGGCAGTGATGTCCCTCAGAGATTTTGAAGGTGAGACTTGGTGATAAGAGTAGAGTATATCTAGTTGGTAGGCAGTTGTTTTTTTTTTTAATGAGATACAGTAACTCTTAAAGTGAGAGGAGAAATTTATAAATATGTCTATTGCATTGATAGTGGCCTATATTAGATAGGTGCAGTGAATAGGGCAAAGAGTTAACATGGGAAGTACAAAGACATGCATCTAGAGCATTTCTCCCCAGCCCTCCACTGAAAATTGGCTTTGTTCCAAGTTGGATTTTCCCGGTAAATAAATGTTAAATAAAAATAAAGTAGATATTCTTGTTAAGAATTATCACATCTTTAGCTAGCATTTTTTTTACTTCTTTAGTGAGATGGTTATAAATATAAGAGGTAATTTTATGCTGGGCAATGCCATTTTTGTCGAATTTTCCATATGAATCCTTAGGAGGAAAATTTAAGTCAAGTGTAAAACATAAATGCTAATGTTGTTGAACAGTATTTATGGGAACATTAGTGGGGAGGTGTCAAATTTAGTGTGCAGGAGGTTGAGACATTATTTGATACTGATAGGGATTTTATTATTATTTATTATCAGCAAGTTTTTAGTTAGCCATATGGAAATGAAGATGAAAGTGTTTTTGCAGTACTTGCAGTATTTACTGGGTATTATATCCTGTGCTGTACAAAATGATTTCATTTGCATTCAGGGCTATATTTGTTGAGGTTGTGATCAAATTAATGTTGTTTAAAAATATGAATAAAAAGTTGAGGCCAAGGACTGATCTCTGTGGAGTCCCGGTGGTAAACTGGTCTACAATCATTGTTAGATTCCCGGCATTGATTTTAAATGTTCTATTATTCAGGTAATTCCTGAACTGAGAAATTACATTAGGGCTAAAAATTAGCAATACCAGCTTTATAGGAGGATTTATTGGTTTATACTCTCAAAGATCCTGGTAAGGGCTATAAAGATGGTTCTTGATATGTCCTCTTTCCATCAATATAATTGACAGTGAAAGTGTTATCATATCTTTCTGGCCTCATACTGTTTATGTTATAAACCCACGCTTGATGAGGTGTTCCTACATCTAAGCAATTTTTGGAAAATTTTAGAGATAGGGCAATGGAGAGAGTTGGGGAAGAAGTTAGCAGTGGGTGTTGATATGGATTCTATACAGGTAAGCATTATCAGAGAGTGTTTAAATAGCTTGGGGAGAGTTTCTGCTGTTATTGACTAGTTGAAAATATGGCTATGGATTTGGAAAGTTGTTTTGCAAAGAGTTTGCGAAAGGCTCCGTTGACAATATTTTGATTATGGTTATTTTTCACATTTTTCAATGCATTTTCTTACTTCCCTGTCATTTTTTTTAAAAAATAGAAGTTTTTCTAAGGGAAGAAATGAATGATGAGATAATGAGTTATTTAACAACCTGCTAGACTATAATAAGGTGATGGGTCTGAAGAGGAGATGTCTGTCCTTAAGAGTAATCATCTAAATATAGATTTAGTTTTTATTATTTCCCAGAACAACTTGTAGTTAAATGTTTTTGTGGAGAATAGTGATCATAAATATCAGGCTTTAATTTTCTTGATCATGAGCTTACATCTCTGCCTGAATTCTAAAAAGTTTGAGTAATTGGTATTGTTAGGTGATTCCCATAGTTTTCAAGATGTGTCCCTCTGTTTCATAGATTCACGAGTTTGTAGCTAAGTACTTGGCAATCAGTCTGAACAATATTACATACCTAGTCAGAAACACATTCAAAAGTTCCATCCAGCCTTAAATAGGTCAAAACATGATAGACTGGGTGAGAATTTGAAGCTGCCCATCAAGTTTTCTAGATTTACCTTGCAGGTGCCAAGGATGCAACTTGGCTTGACCTGTAATAGATTTTTTTTCCAGGGGAGTAACATAGATTAGGATATGAATCTATCATGCCAACATATCTCATTTATCTGCCTTTGAAGGTTTGATTCCTTTAATGGGATATTTCAGTTACTAATTGTTCTATGAAGGAATTAGAGGTCAACATGTCAAATAGAGTTGGTTCTTTTAAGGCTCAAAAGACTAGACACAGATATCCATTGATTACATACTATGTACACATGCTGGCAGTCACCCCTTATTACTAAGGTTTATGAGATAACTGATATTTTTAGTTATGAATCTCTGCGGTCTCTCAAGTTTAGTAATATATTTAGACAAAGGCATGGCAAAGGGTATATTATGTTCAGTGATGAGTATAATGAGATAAGAGGAATTAATAGTTCTTTGTATCAAGAGGAGATAACTTTGTAAATTAGAATACCACAGTAGAAGGGTTTCCAAACTAATGTGGAAACATGATGGTCAAACAATAAGGAATTATAAATATGAGGGAAGAGATCTGTTACGACAGTGTCTGATCGGACTGGTATGTCACTTAAAAGATATTCAAAAATGCTTTGAGGGGGGATGTGGCCAAGATGTCCATTGACTAACAGCAGTTTTCTTTAGCTCTGCCACTTCAAAGATTTCTGACAGGATTTATTATTTTTAAACAATTCTAATTGAGTTATTTATACAGAGTCTGATACATCTAAGTACACTCTGGGATTTTATTAAAAATTATTTACATTTACTAGACTTTTCCTGTCAAATAACTACCTCACAATTTTCTTATCATTATCCTGACTAAGAAATGAGTTACTCTAAGGGTAATCTTCAGGATTCTTCATTCAAGAAAGAACTTCAGTCTCTTCTAACAAATATTCAGGAGTTGTTGCTGAAATTAGACAAAATGGACATAAAATTAGATAACTTTAATGAGAAATGTTCAAAACAGAAGACGTTGATACATGAAGATTTACAAATACAGAAATCCCAAATTTCAGGCATTGAACAATCTTTGAATGACATAGATGGAATGATGAATAATACTGCATTTTTGTTAAAAAAATACTTTTTCTGCAGAGGAAGCTTGAAGATTTGTAAAACAGGTCATGAAGGAATAATATAAGGATTTTTGGTCTCCCGAACAATATTGAAGGTAATAATATGGTAAACTTTCTAATTTCCTGGCTGCCCACTCTTTTGGATCTTCCAGAGGCTCTTTTTACATGGAAATGAAAGGGCACACCTCTTGTTTCATCTACAAATAATAACTCTTCTAAATCAGTAATAGTGAGAT
Organism: Protopterus annectens; assembly: GCF_019279795.1. NCBI lineage: Eukaryota > Metazoa > Chordata > Ceratodontiformes > Protopteridae > Protopterus > Protopterus annectens. The sequence goes on from NC_056751.1 coordinate 204,172,597, forward strand.
TCATTTCTTCCCAAGACAAAACACTAGTTCTTATATCTGCTTGGGCTAAATCACTAATTAAAATAAAATATAAAATCATTCATGTTGACAATGATTACTCAGCATCGGTTATTTCTTGAAGAAAGATTTTCTGCCTTTGATCAAAGAACTTACGAAGAAACAAATTAAGGTTCCTCTTTTATTTCCTGCCCAACTGAAAATCTTTCTTCCTGATGGATTTAAAATCTTTGAAGACCTGGAAGCTGCTGTGACATTCATTAAGATCAAACAGCATTTTAGAAAAAATAGAAGATATGGACTGGTCAAGAGTATCATTGGAAAGGGTTGCAGAAAACAACTGGAAGTCAACAAGAAAAAATTAGAAACTGAAGGACAAACAACTTTTAATATATCCTGTTTTTTTATTTTTTTTTATTTTATTCTCATCTTCTTTTAACTGAAAAACATCACATTTATTTATTAGCAAAATAATTTCATATATCAGCTGTCCTTATTTCAAATGGGAAGAAAGAAAAAGAAAAAAGTATTTTAGATATTGTTGAATGAAACTCCTGGACTTATAGTGTATATAACTTAATAACATACAAAAGGTAACTTTTCTTATTACTAAACTTAGTTTATTTTTTTAAAAATTCAGCAATGTAATATTTCTTTGATTTTATATATGCTATCATTTGATATGAGACTGTTTGTGATTTCTATTATTTAATAAGAGGTAGCCGTTAATTGTTGTTTCAGTTCCTCATCATTTAAAACTTAATAGCTGTAGTTGCGAGTGTTATCTTCCACTTCTTAAATAACTTATGTAAAGCAATTCCCACTAGAATGTTTACCTTTTAATTTGTGATGAGTTATGTCACAAGCCATGTAATGTGGTGAGGTGTTGTCATGCTGATTGTGGTTGTCTGGAAGAAACAGAAAACAACATTTGAACTCTGACTTAGCTACAAGCAAGTTGGATGGAACATTGGAACACAGTCAAGAAGTCATCTTCTTTACTACCCTCCGATTATAATTGACTGTAATTGTTGCTGGCATACAGACTAACTTAAGGTTGAATATATTTATTTTAAGATGTATAAAAGAATGGGAAAAAAGAAAAAAAAAAGTATCTTTTTCATTAGTTGTTATTTAAAGAAAAGAATCTCTTATTATGAAATTATTTTAATGGGAGCACACCTGAAAATGTAGCATCAGAAAAAAATCATAACCTGCAGCTATTTACAAGATTAGCTCGCAGATATTACAAAGCACTAAAAGGAACACAACAGATAAAAGTAAACTACAGATAAGCTCACCTCGATTTAAGTAATGAATGCTGGGAGGATGAGTGGCAAACATGATTACAATGGTAAAGTGATATTTTATTATATTCTACAGGCAAAAATGAAATGTTTCTTGTCAGCTAGATGGATCGTTCTTGTAGATGTAGGTTGTTTATCAGAACTAGTGATCTATATACTTTAACATGCTCATAAACACAAGTGATTAGCAGTACATCTGTTTCCTAGTTAGATTATCTAATACAGAGAATAGAAAAGCAGTTGTTCTGTATTGCCTGGTTGGAGTTTGTTTTGTTAGTAGTTATTAAATCTGCACTACCTGTTATTTATTTGGAGTATGGAGAACTTTTTGAAGCTAAAACTCATGATGGCTTGGTTGTGCTGATCTGTGTACACTTTCTTGCAAATAAACATCTTCTAATACTGATGTCACTCGCACAGATTAAAGCATTGGAGGGCTGATGGTCTATCAGTACAATTTGGCTGACCTTATCATAAAACAAGTGGGCAATTTAGACTAGCAAATAAGCAATTGACATTACTGGATAATTTCTTAGGATTAGTTTAGGAAAATATACAGATTTTATTCCTAGCTAGTACTTTTTTTTTTTTCAGATATGATTAATTCTCTTAGCTCGTGCTCCTATACATGTTTTTATTATTTATTATTACATTTGTTTCTATGGAACATTGATTAAACTTTGCAGATACATTTACTGATTCCTATGTTAATATTTAAACTGTAAGAGGCTAGTAGCTGGTTACAAGTAATATGCCCTCTAGATGTCTCTACACCTGCTTCTTTACAAAACACCCTTTCCTCAATATTTCTACATAAGAAATATTTGCTGATTGTAATTAATACATACTTATATGTACATATGCATATGTAAATAAACATATATGCACATGTGTAAAGAGAACAGGAAGTAAATAGAGACATATATACAGATGGCTAGACAGATAACATAGGTAACAGTTATTCAGTTATAAGATATATTACAAATGTAAAACATTCTTCATGAAATATTCTCATTACAAAGTTTTTGATCTTAGTCTGTTAATTTTGAGAGTATCAATACTTGCCTAGACCTTATTTAAATAAAGGAAAAAAAGAGCTGAATGATTGACTCTTTGACATATCTTTCACAAATGAAATGTTATTTTACAATAAGTTAATAGTAATTTATTTTAAAATATCTCACATATTATTCATATTTGTTTATGGCTTTGATTTTCTAACACATGGTGGTATCACATTTAATATTTTAATAACTTAGTTATTGATCAATCATGATTTATAATATTCAGAATAGGTTATGTAAGATCTCTGAACAGTTATAATATGTACTATCATCGATTTATTTAATTTGGTTGATAAGTTTACTATATTTTCTATTATTAAATTATAAATAATGTTCTAGTAAGTGGTGTGGGAATGGAAACTGTTGTTGCTTGTGGGGTGGTTGACTTTAGCAGTGATGCTGTTCAGGTTAGAATTTTTTAACTCTATGAATGGGTTAATGGGTACAGAACTTTAAATTTATTATATACAGTTTTTATATGTTCTTTTTTGGTGTCTACTATGTTTACAATTTTGATTAACTGTTTCATATATCCTTGACTATAGGTTTATTAATATTCATATTAATACTGGCTGAGTGAAATCTTATGCTTGCTTAAAAAAAAAAATAATGGTCATTTTACTTGCAAAATTTTGAATGCATTATATGTTAATCTAAAATGTATATCTATTAATATCAATGGTTTGAATAATAGCTGGAAGAGGGGAAGTTTACATAAATGCTTGAAGTTATTTAATTCCCATGTTGTTTTTTTTACAAGAAATGCAACTTTTGTCTGAAGACAATGATAAACTTAATACTAGAAGTTATTCAGTGCTATCTATTTCTCATCTTCATCAAAAGAAAAGAGGAGTAGCTATATTATGGAACAATTATTTACCTTTTATTAAAGTCATTGATACATATAAAGATGATAAAGGTATGTTTTGTTTTAGTTATGTTGGAACTTAATAGGAAAATGTTGTTGTTGTATCTTTCGTTTTTTCCCGGTTAGGGGTCGCCACAGCAGAACTCCGGTCTGCTAATGATTGGCAGCAGATTTTTACATACCGAGTTGCCAGCCCTGACATACAACCTTCAACGAAGGTACACCCATTCACGCATGTCTCCACACAGAAGACGCTTTAGCTGAGAATCGAACAGGACAACGTCTTACTGTGAGGCGACACCGCTACTCTAACTAATATCTATTGGATCTCTGGGATTGGGATCCATACTGTTAAAAACATTTAAATCAAGGAGTTCAAGTATCTAAAAGAAATATTATTTTAGCTGGGAATTTTAACTGTATTTTAGCAGATAAAGATTCTAACACTTCTAGTAAAATTTTACCATCGGCCAAGAATCTGAAAGAATTTATGGATACATTTCATATTAGAGATATTAATGACTTTTCTGACCCACATTCTCTTCTTTTCATGCATTTTTCAAATAAACATGGCACATATTCTAGACCTGATATATTATATATCACAAATCATTTGATTAACAGTGCAGGTATGGTTAAAGCAATTGTGTGTCCTCTTTCAGATCATAAAGCTATCTCTTTTGAATTATTAATTAGTTCAAATTACTGTGTTCAGATTAAAAGAATTCCAGCTTATAAAACCACACTAACAGATTTTAAGGACTTCATTACATCATAAATTTAAACTTTTATTAAGTCTAACAGTACTTGTAATATTTTGTATATATAATTATATATATATATATATATATATATATATATATATATATATATATATATATATATATATATATAGGATGCACTGAAAGCTTACTTGTATAGGAAAATTGCAAGATGTTATATCAATAAAGAAAGTAGTGGAACAGAGAATTAAATGATCCACAAGAGAAACTTGATAAGTTAAAACTCTTCAAAAAGGTAAAAATAATAAAACTGTAGAAGATAACACTTCAAATATTTAGAAATTTTAAATCATAAAACTATGGTTAATTTAGAGAGCTTCAAATTTATAAACTTTTCCATTAATTCCAAGTCACTGAGTAATTTGGCTGTCAAGACTAAGAGACAGTAAACTAAATCATATTAAATAGATTTACAACTAATAAAAAGGAAAAATGATACTCAAATAGTGTATATATTAATAGAATTTAGAAAATATTTCAATAAAAATCATAATTCAGTTTTATTTGATTCTAAAGAAGTAGTTACATCTTTTATTAAAAATATAATAAAAATAAATTATCATAATTGTAGGTCGATATACTTGATAAATCAATATCAATGTCTGAAATTCAGCTTCAAATTAATACTTTAAAACAAAATAAGACTCCTGTTAATGATGTACTTATCCCCAAAATGTATAAAATAATGCCCAAAGAAGCAATAACTTTATTACATAAAGTTTTCTCCCTATGTCATGATTTAATTGATGCCCATCCTTCTTGGAAATATACTCTTATTTCTCCTGTATTAAAATATATAAGGATCCTACTAGATGTTCTTCATATAGACTAACTTCAAACTTAGACTACAAGATATTTATGCCTATTTATGCTAATAGGCTGAAGAAATTCCTTCCATTACTAGTTGATGAAGACCAAACAGATTTTATTTTAAACAAGAATACATATGACAATATTAAGAGAGCATTAACCATAATTGAATCATCTTATATTTGAAAGGAAATTTTAACTCTAATTGGCTTGGATACAAATTACACTTTTGATTCTGTTAATTGGGATTATCTTTTTTGTACCTTACAGCTTATCACCTATCTTTATAGAGAATGTCAGGCATATATTAAGATAGGTACTTACACTTCTCAAAACATTCAGATATTTAAAGGAACTAAGCAAGGCTGCACTTTTTCTCCTTTGCTTTTTACACTTGTGATGGAACCATAAACTAATTATATGAGGATGAACTCAGATATTGAGGGCGTTAAATTAAGTCCCATTGTGACATATAAAATACAATTGTTTGCAGATGACATCCTTCTTACTATTAAAGGAAATAATGCTTCTCTTTATGGTATTTTTGATATTATGGAAAATTTTCAAAATAAATCTGGTCTAATTTTTAATGATAATGCAACAAAAATATGTCCTGTTTATTCTAATACTAATAATTGGAATAAGAGGTTTACTAAATATTTGGTACAAACAGGCCAGTTAATTTATTTAGGGGTAATATTAGCTAATAACATTAATGACATAATAGATTCACATTTTAGTAATTATCTATCCTCTATAAATAATTTTATAAATAAATGGAATTAACTCTTTTTTACAATTGAAGAGAGGCTCTCTATAATTAAAATGATTATATTACCAAACATTCTATACAGTGTACAATCCATATGTTTATTGCCACCTAAAATGTATATAAAAGAATCTAATGCAATGGTTTTAAAATTCTTGTGGTTCCCATATAAACCTAGAGTAGCATTAACACATCATATGAGGGACTGGTCTACTGGGGGAATTGGTTTACTGGATTTGGAACTATATTCAGTCTCTACTGTGATAAAAACTATTTCATTATTAATTAATGAACATTACTCAGCTAAATGGAACAAGTTTCAAGAAGTCCTTTGCTTTAATACTGGCAACATATCTAATTGTAATAAGCTGTTAATATTAAATAATCCATTTATTTGGATTAATAAAACATTTTACAACCAATAAGCTTCAGATAAATATTTCACATTACATGTTAAATTTTGTTTATAGAAACCCAGTATATAAGGACTGGATATTTCTTCTCTTTCCTATTGCTTTCACACAAAATAATATGTCTTCCTTAACTCTTTCCAACATGATCTTGTTTAGTGATAGGAATCTTATTTATTGGTCTCAGTTACTGATTAAGGACAAATTCAATTTTGTATATTACTTCATTATCAGATATGATTTAAGTAAGGATATGTGGTTGGAAATACAATCCTGAAGACAGTTTGTGATTGATAAAATTGAATTAATCCCACCAAGTACAAGAATTGCTGTTCCCAAATTGTTACATTTTCTAACTATATGTACATGGCAGAATTCAGCTAATGATAGAAAACTTTCAAAAATATATAAAATAATTAGAAATGAAAAGAAAAGTTAGTTGGAGAACTGTTGGGACTACTGATTTTCAATTAATAATAATCCTCCCTCTGATAATGACAAGAAAATAATATTAGAATCAACAAAACTAACTACTTCATCACTTAAATGGAGACTGTTTTCTTGGAAATTTATGTACAGGACCTTTCTTACTCCTCATAAAATGGAATTACTTAATAAGAAAAAAAATTGTGCTGGAGATGTAAATTGGAGACTAAGGCAGATTGGTCTCATATGTCTTTTGATTGTGTAATTCGTAAGTCCTATTGGGATAATATTAATATATTTCTTCAAGCTTTATTCTGTGATTTATCCAAATCTTTGATTCTATTAAATACTCCAGTTCCTAATTGTGTAAAAAAATAAATGTCCTTTGTTATGGCCTATTCTGGCAGTTACTAGAAGGAGTATAACTAGAATATGGAAATCTGAAACTTTTCCCTCATTTATGGAATTCAAGAATATCATAACTGAACTATGTCACTTAAAACTGATGACCATTAAATCAAGACCCCACTATATTTTTTCATGTTTAATTTGAGACTGTTGTCCTTACGCCAATTCTTATCATGGTCTATTCCATGTTAGGGCCATTGTGAGTGAATGGAAGATCAAATAACAACACCCAATTTGCAGTTGGCTTCAAACTTAAATAAGTATATGGCAGGAGTGTTGGTCTGAGAAATAGATGCCCAACAGGAGAAGACCCAACTCTGAGACCTGTGGTATATTTTTGCTTTCAGAAGTGGCACATGTGAGCCTAACCCCATGGCTTCTCTCAAATAAGTAGCTATCTACCAATTGCACATCTTAAGGATTTATATTCAGATTTACAAGACTGTTACTAATGTCTGTATAAATAATAATATTAGGCCCAGATATGCAGTATGTACTGCATAACCACTATCCGCTGTTTCAGCTTCTTTTTCAAACCAGTTAATGAGGTAGGACCTTCCTTTGACAAAGCTGAAATGATGAGGAATCTGGGTTAAGAGATTCCTAACATCCAGATTAATGGGGGTATTGTAATAATTTTACATGTGAGGCTACTGAAGCTAATGAGTCAATATTTGCCAGGGTCCATGGTCGGACCATGTTTGTGTAATAATATTACAGTGGCTGTTTTCCAGGCTTCAAGAATGTAACCTGCAGAAAACCTTAGATTAAAGTGATTAAATGTGGGTTCGGGTATGCTATATTTGGCACTAATAAGCAGGCAAACCAGTATATTATCAGGTCCCATGGGACAGGTGTTTTTAAATTTTTATAGGCTAAGATAACATGTTCGTTAATAATTAAAATGTGTTGCTGGAATCATGGAATTTCTGGAACAGCTATAACTGGGTGGGTAGAGTAAAATTTGTACTAAATTTGTCTGTATTAACTATTTACTTTGGGTCAAAGTGCACAGTATTACTGTGGACTTGTTCTGAACATTGTTGGACATTAGCTCTTAGCTTTCTGACATTGTTAGAGAATGATTTGTAGTTATTTTTGGTTTTGGTTTTAGTGGCTGCTTTAAATTTTATGCATCTTTCAGATTCCAAATGGTTCCCTTAAGCTCTTTACTAGTTTGATTATGCTTGCAGTTAAGGTTGGTAGAATGAAAACTCCTAAAGCAATAAACAATTTATTTCTCTAGTTATATAATTTGTTATACAGGTAATCCACCTTATGTGTTTTGTTTTACATTTCTCATCATATTTTGTCTGGCTAGTGACATCTTATCAATACAGATATTTAAGTGGGAATAGTAGGCAGAATCATAGGCAGTAGCTTTACCAATGGAATACTTCAGAGGACGATTAAGCAGAATTAATTTATGTCATTAACTAACCAAAGAATGTTTGCTTTTGAGAATTTTCTAAGCAAATATGTATTTACAGGGAGGAAATTTCAACCAGTTTTAAAGGAAAATATCACTATTTTATGGTTTGATTTAAAAGGACAGGATTCTGCATATGGAGATGTGCAAAAATTGTCCATATTTATGAGTACTAGATCAAAGATATTGGGGTCCTGGTAGGATAGGTAACTATTTGTTAAAGAGAGCCAGCATGTATAATGTGACAGAAGTGTTGGGTGTATCAACAATTTGCAGTGTAGGTCAGCCAGTTTATTGCTAGATGATTGAAATCTCCTAGTAGAAAGGTGGTTGCTTTAATGGGGATTCCAGCTAAGGTGTTAAGATAGCTGTTATGCTAATAAGGGAGCTCAGCATCTGACTATAGATTGGTAATTAGTCATGTTTATATGATATGGACATCAAGGAGTTCACGTGTGGTTTCCTGAAGAATCTGTGGTGAGGTGATAATATACTTGACAAAAACTGATATTCTCCCACAATTGCCATTAACCCTGATGTATGATAGGTGCTGTACTCAGAAATAGACAGTGTGGTCATTGTTTTGAAATAATGTCTCTGTTACTGCACAGATATGAATGTATCCATTAAGGATCTAAGGGCAGAGTTTGCTATAGGCAGTATTTACCACTCACCCTCTTTTTGGTAGTCAGGATTTTTTTTTTGTCTAGCACTCTGCTGATCACTAAGTTAAAGTGATGTAAAGTTTCACTGGGTTCATTTCAATGGTAAAAGGGAGACCAGTGTGAGTTATATAGCTTTGATGAGACTTTAATTTCTTTATTTACTGAGGTGTTTCTGGAATATACAAGGATGGGAGGGGAATACTGGTTATGAGCAACTCAAAAAGGGATCCTTCTTCTGAGATTGTATTAATTTTCTGGAAGCTTTTAAGCATTGTATTATTAACTTCTTCTAGATTAAAGGTCATGCCCTCTCCCTTTATTTTAAGAGCTTTTACAGTGAGCTAATCTTCCCTTTCCTCCAGTCTCTTGCTAACATTCTAGATGAACTAATCCCTTTAGCCCAAGTATAAAAAATGTCAGTTGCCATCTTTAATTGATATTCAAAAACTGTAAGGCATCTACCTTCTTTTCTGGTTTCTAATTTGCATTTTTTGTGCCATTTACACATCCTTAGCTAACCATCAGCTGCCTAGCTAGACCATTTTCTTTTGTGTCCCCAATTAGTGTTTCCTAATTTTCCAAGGCTTTACCTTGTCCATGCTTTGTTCTGCCTTATAATCATGCTATAACTGTGATCCATCCTTTTCATGATTGACAATACATCTCTAACTGGTTTTAAATTATTTTTCAAAATTTTAGTAATATTTTTGTTATAGGTTCATAAGTTCATACTAGGCTAACTACCCTTGTGGGTATTTTCAGCCTAGCCAATTACCCCATGTGAGAATCAAATGCTGCACCTTAGTTTGTAAGGTAAACATTTTAACCATTATGCCATCCTCCCACCCTGTGCTGTGTATGTTGTATAAAACTATCCAGCCTTGCTCCCAGATCACTGACCAGCTGCTATTATTTACATGATTTTCAATGAGCCATACCTTCATCATCTTACTGTGCTCCTTGGATTTAAAAAGCACTTTCAGTTTCCATGTTGTTCTTCCCTTTTGCATGCCCAACCCCTTAAATTCCATCACTACAACACAATGATCTGATAACACTGTGCCCTTTTGCTGCATGGGAGCAAGTGAGCCCGACAACCTAATGCCTAGTAATCACAAATCCAAAAGCTAAATTTGAGGCAAATTTGGCCTCCCAGGCCAAGGACAACCACAAGGCATTTTTTTAGCTATGTCTGCAACTTCAAAGGCAATACACAATTGTGTGCATTGCTCATTGTAAATGGAGCCACCTATATGGAGCCAGAAGATATAGCAAACCTATTGGCTGATACATTCAGCTCTAACTTTACCCCTCTCTCCTACTCAACCTTCCCTCAAGAAATACCATAAAATATAACTCCTCCTGTTACCACTATATAACAGATTCTTAATGCACTCTCTAAGACAAAGAACATTGCACCAGTGGGCTTAGACAATATCCCAGGATGCCTTTTAAATAGCATGAAACATGACCTACCAAGCCATCTGGAATTGCTATTTAACTGTAGCCTACAAATAGGCTCTGTGCCTCATGAATGGAGAACAGCAACAGTCATCCCTCTGCACAAAGGCAGGCCATCTACAATCCCTGGAAAATACAGACTCATAAGTCTTACTAGTCTTATATGCAAAGCCATGGAAATAATTATCATGGAAATGATCAATAATGATATAGCAAACCTCCAGACACTGGACCCAACCCAGTTTGGTTTTGTCAAGGGCAAGTCATGCTTACTCAGATTGGTGGACTTCCTTGGCAACATCACCAAAGCAATGGATGAGGGCAAAATTGTTCACAAAGCCTACCTTGACCTGGCCAAGGAGTTTGACAATACTCCACTCGAGCATTGTGGATAAAATGAAGAGGTTAGCTATAAACCTGTACGTCATGTGATGGATAGCAAATCGGCTCACAGGCAGTACCCATGAAGTTAAAATTGTGAGTCTACCACTACAAAGAGGCCAGACACAAGTGATGTCGCTCAGGGATCCACCACTGGACCACTTCTTTTTGGCATTTGCTTCTTTGAAGTTAAGACCAAATTCACTGCCTGACCAAATTTGCAAATGATTACAAATTAAGAGCTGTCACTGAATCCTGCACTGACACAAGTGTTCTCCAGGAAGGGCTGATACAGACAAACAGCTGGAGTCAGAGCCATCGACTAAAACTAAATGCCAAAAAATGCATAATAGTATCCTTATGGAGGTCAGCCACCATTTCAAGCAATAAAGGTCGTCAAAAGTCCTTCGGTGTTTGTCTGTTTTATTAAAGTGGAATGTGATAAATGAAGTTTGGAACAGACACATTTGTCACGGGACATCTTTAGTGGGGTCTGTTGGGTTGTTAAAGAAAGGTAAGTAGGATGGATAGATTAATCAACTAGAAGGGGATAGACAATGTAACTGTTAAGTAGTTCAAGATAGGAAACGAGGAAGTGAGGTAAGAAGAGGGTAGGGTCTTTAGGCCTTTTGAGGAGGGGAATTGTTTGATAAGTTTCCCTTTTGGCATGATTTTGGTTCCCCTCCTGTCCCATCCAATTTAGTTATAGTACAGGGTGTTTGTGGATGCAGGGTGCTGTGTTTGGAAGTCGGGCGGAGAAGAGGGACAGGCTTGCCCATCTTCTGTTCCCCCTCTGGTAGTTATTTGGTTGAAGGACTTTGGAGTGGTGGAATAGTGTATTGTGGATGCTGCTTGGACTTGGTGGTTTGGTTGAATAAGGAGGTGTTGGGATGAAGGTGAGCAGTGGAATTCTACCTTGAAAGTGTGAGGATAAGTGAGCAGATGGGGTATGCTGCTTATCCCCAAGGGTGAGTGGTGGTATGCTGCCCTTAAGAATGGTTAAGTTAATGTTTTACTGTTCAATGAAAGGAAGTAACTATGATATTGACAACACACCCCTTAGAGTTGACCCAGTATTCAGGGACTTAAGAACACACACAGACAGTAATATAGCCTTTGACCATCATGTGTCTACAGTAGTGAGGGAATCATTCTATGTTGCACAACTTATAAACAAAGGTATGATGAATATGGAATATGTTTCACTGTATTCAACATTCATCAGACCTATTATTTGAGTACAATGCCCTTTTTGGAATGTACCTAACAAGGCATATCTGACAATTGGAACGTCCATAGAGGTCCCTCACTAAAAGAATACAGGGCATAAGTAAAATGTCCTATTCAGATGGCCTCAAGGCCCTATCCTTGCATTCTGTCTCCTGCAAGCTGTTCAGTGGATCTATACCTGGCATACAGGGCATTGTCAGACCACACTATGATGGACCTCCTGCATATTCACAAAACAAACTGCACAAGAATTACTCATTCTAAAGACTTAAACCTTCCCTGTGATAGAAATAGGACCTGCTGGAGAGACAGGTATGTATCCCAGAGACTACCCTGTCTCTAAACAGGCTCCCCATCTGTGTGAAGCAGAGTTGCTCCCTAACCCAATTCAAGTGTAACTTGGACAACTGGTTGGGAACAGGAGATGCATCCTTGATTTGGCACCTATGTCTCTAATGGAAATAGGCAACCTGTAAATGGTTCATGTCCCAGGTCCCTGCTACTAAATGTGTTCCTGCTTACATATATCAAGGGAACCAGAACCTGTTAGAAATTTGAGATGCATGGCTAGGCTTAAAATGCCTCTTGTTGTCATTAGCCTAATAATCACCTATGAACTGGATATTCCAGTTTTGGAGTACATTTAAGTAAGCTCCCTTATATGTCTGTGTATATGTATATATATATATATATATGTGTGTGTGTGTGTGTGTGTGTGTGTGTGTGTGTGTGTGTGTATACAATTCTCGGCTGGGCTGTCTTCTTTGCAGAGTCTGCATGCCCTCAATGCGGTCATGTGGGTTTCCATCAGGTGTTCTGGTTTCCACTCACATTCCAAAGACATGTAGTAGGTGGATTGGACACTCTAAATTGGCCATAGGTTTGAGTGTGTTTGTGTGAGTGAGTGGTACTGATTAGCCACTACAGCAGGGCTGGCCACCCGGCAGTTTAAACCTTGGCTCGGGATGATTGTTACTGCTGAAGTGACACCCCATCCCCATGTGCAAAATGGGAAAAAGGGGTTGAGGATGGATGGATGGATGGATATGCACTACCCTTTGTACATCCACTTGCTGAAGCTCAGTAAGATAAAACAAAGAACACTTAGATGAATGATGCTGTCTTTGCTGTCCTGATGGTATACAATCTTAACTTGGGATTAAAACCATGTTAATGTCTCAAACTGCGCACAATAATAGGTTGATTATTGATCCTTTCCCAAATCAGGATTTCATAAATAAATTACATGCATTCAGCTTTATCCTTATTTAGGCCATAAAGGTCGCCTAGAATTCTCTTTGGATATTCTGTTTAGCTCACTTTGCCCCTACTCTCTGTTGATCATCAGACCTGTCCTAGGCCACTCATTCTGTGTCACTGCTGTGAGTGTCAGCTGTGGGGAGTATCACTTTATCGGTCATCAGGAGTAGTTTTTGATTTTCTTTCTTCACCTCTAACAGTTCTGCACACACTTTGCTTGAGCAAGAGGTAGGAGATGCACAATGGGCTATATGTGAAGACAACCCCATTGATTTTTGCAAAGGTTATTTATTCTTTTCAAGCAGCTCCAGCCCTGCCTCTAAAATATGGAAGGTGGTTTGCCCAGTCTCCCTCAGGGGAAAAAACATCTACCTAGTTCCTGCCTAAGGGCAGGAAATCCTCCACACATGGGCTCAAACAGTGGGACACAATACCTCACTCCTCCATTCCCTAACTGGATTCTTCAGTGTTGAGTTAGTTAATGGAAGCCCCTCTTGGGCAGAATCAGTACTCCATTCCATTGTCCTACAGGACCAAGCTCTGGATACTGCTAGCCTGCTAATTAGTCATCCCCCTTTATCATCTGTTCTCACCTTGACAGGTACTCAGTAGGTCTACTAAAACTTTGAATTTTAGAAGTAGACCCATATACATATATATTTATATATATATATATATATATATCTATATACATATACATATATGTATATCATATATATATATATATATATGTATATATATATATATATATATATATATATATATATATATATATATATATATATATATATATATATATCTACATATATATATCACAGTGCTAACCCAACACTACCTCCTCCATCTTCCCACTACTACCACACCTCCTCAACTAACATGTACAAGCATACCTTACCTATGCTCACTGCATGCACTCTCCTTGCATATCTTACATCCTACAAAAGCTCCATCATTCCCCCACTCAACCACTAAAACTGTACTACTACTCACACCACCACTTATGTCTCACCCTCACTCAGCTCCCCTCCCACCAACTCAAGAACCATCCCTATGCACCCCCACATATTCTACCAACTATATTACTCAAACATAAAGCATCCTTACAACTTAAAATAGTAACCCTCCCACCATACCTATTACCCAGAGAGCACAATCATAAAGTTTCCCTTATAAACAAACACATTCAAAAACTGAGAAAACTAATAACCTCATGCATATCAAAACTAGCCCTAAGTGGAGACATCCACCCCAACTCTGGCCCTACCATCTCCAACCCCAATCCTCATAATCAGACTAGAAACTACAACTTCTCCCATATTACAGCCAATAGAAAGCCAAGTGACTTCCTTCTACTAAGCCTAAATATTAGAAGTATATCCAACAAAGTCCATGAACTCCATGCCAGCATAGACTTCTACTCCCCAGATATAGTCATCCTGAGAGAAACCTGGCTAAAACCTCACATTACCAGTGAGCAAATACTCCCTACAGGTTATGGCATACTAAAAGTAGACCGGCTAAACAAGAAAGGAGGTGGTGTAGCTATAATATTTAAACAACATCTAAACATACAGATCTTAAAATCATCATCTCCACAAATAGGCAATGAAGAAATAATATATACCAACCTCAAAATAAACCAAAACAAAACCACCAACATAATTGGATGCTACTTCCCACCTGGACAAAACATCCCGCCACTAGAAAACCTCCTCAGCTGGTCTACCCACCATCTCCCCCAAGAAACTATAATGTCAGGTGATTTCAATATTGACTGGCAATCCTGTTCTGGCAACCATCCAACCCATCATGTAAACCTTCATGGCTTCACCCAACTAGTCCAGTCACCAACCAGGATAAATAAAAACACCAGCAAGCACACTACCTGGGATTGGATACTAGTCAGTAAGAGGCCCCAGTCATATATAAAAGGCTGCTTATCAGATAGCCTCAGTGATCACTCCCCAACATTCCTACTCAAAAAATACCTATACCAAGCTAAACCTGTCATCTACCGTCAAATACATAAAAAACTAAACTTTAACCCACTCACATTCATCTCATCCCTCAAAGAATGTAACTTGCATCCTCTAAAGTACCTCAGTCTTGATGACACAGTTGAATTCTGAGCATCCTTAATTACCATGCCCTCATAAGACTTTCCAGAACAAAAGCACAACCCTCCCCATGACTACAGAAAACCACTAAGTCAGAAATGAAAAACAGGAATAAAGCCTGGGAGCACTGGCGCAAAACCAAAATCCCCTCAACTAGACAGAAATTCCTAGAACTACGCAATAGAGTCAAAAAGCTAATAAAACAGGACAAATTCCAATACTACCAGTCTGCCCTAGACTCCTCCCAACACAGCCTCAAACAATTCTGGTCCACCATATACTCCATCCTCCACTCAGGTAAAGTCAGTACCCCTCCTCCTAACATCCCTCACTCCTCAGAAAATATTGCTACCTCATTCAACACACACTTCACATAAACCATACTATCACTAGCTAAACAACACAACCCCCTCCCCTCCAACCCACACCTTCAACTAGTAATCTCCGCACTGCCTTCTCTTTTTCTCCTGTACCTACCTCCATCATGAAAAAACTCTTAACTAAACTTAATCCCACCAAATTAGCAGCAGACAACATCCCAAGTGAATACCTACAAATTGCAGCTGATGCTCTGGCCTACCCAGTATCCATCTTGATTAACCGATCTCTGTCAGAAAGTTACGTTCCCACACTGTGGAAAGTATCACATATAATTCCCACTACAAAGGCAGACCCTCCACAGAACTAACCAATTACCGCCCCATAGCGATTCTCTCTCAACTTTCCAAAATACTAGAGAGATGTATACACTCTCAGTTCTCAGACTACCTCCTTACTAACAACCTCCTTTCCAATACTCAGCATGGTTTCTGACCAAACCATACCACCACCACTGCCTTACACTCCTTTACTAACACTATTCTTTAGCATAAAAACAATGGCTATCTCTCCTCTGCTACTTTCCTAGACCTATCTAAAGCATTTGACATGGTCCCACACAAACAACTCATCTCTGTCCTCAATAACCTATCCTTCTCTCAATCAGTCACCAACTGGTTTTAGAGTTACCTGTCTGACCGCCAACAATCCATTGTATGGCAGAATGACATATCTCCCCACCTACCTGTCTCCATAGGGGTTCCCCAAGGATCCATCCTTGGACCCCTACTCTTCTCTGTTTTCACCAATAATCTAGCCTCTGCCACAAAACATGGCACACTCATACAATACGCAGATGACTCAACCATCATCTGCTCAGCCTTGTCCCTACGCAAACTGCAAAAAGTCACACAGGAAGCCTTTTCCTCTGTTGAAACTTGGTTATCCGATGCCCAATTAATACTCAACCCAAACAAAACTAAACTACTCATCTTCCAACCCACCAAACATACTCAAAACAACTCTCACTTTAACATCACAGCAAAAGACAACACCACTATATACCCAACTGAACACACCAAATTGCTAGGAGTGAAAATAGACAATAAACTCAAATTTGACATTCACATATCCATGACCATAAAAAAAGTCCACAAAAAACTAGGAGCGTTATACAGAAATAAGCAACTTCTCACCAAATCAGCAAAGATTTCAATAGCACACTCCCACCTTATTCCCACCCTACTTTATGCCTCTCCAATATATGCCAACCTAAGGCAATGCGATCTAAACAAGCTAGAGACCTGCTACAACAAAATCGCCAAATTCGCCACAGGGGCATCCTACCATAGTCACCACTGTCTCTCCCTTGCTAAACTGGGCTGGCTTGAACTCCCTCACCTCCTTCAATGGTATCAACTCTCACTCACCCACAAACTAGTAAACCATCCACTAAATGTCCCACCCCTCCAGAATCTACTCCAACCCTATCGCACCACCAGACCACTAAGATCCAGCAACAAAAATAACTTGCAGATCACTAATGCCAATAACTCGTCTGGTGAAGCACTATTCTCTTGCACCATAGCCATATTATGGAACTCCCTCCCACCCACAATTACCTCCATACCATCATGCACTCACTTCAACACTTTACTAAAAGCGCACCAAAAAATATCCTGGCTATGCCCTTGCAACTCCCACTCTAATATCACCCACTCCATCCAACCACTATGCCTATCCACTAACTACCTTGACTATAGCAAGCTCAGATGCTCATAAGCCTAGTACTTATTATACAGCAGGAACTTCTTATTGTAACATTTGTTAATGTCTGTTATGTACTTCACAGATAAAGATTCTTGTTTTCTACTGATGTACTATGTTCTTCATCTGTAAATATATTGTAAGTAATTGCTATGTTAAATTGTTAATCGCTATGTAATCCAATGTAACTACTGTCTGTTTATTTTAACTGTGGAGCTTTTCTCCCCGGGCCTCCGCTGAAAATGGACCTATGTCCAGTCGGACACTCCCGGTCAACAAATGTAAATAAATATATAAATATATATATATATATATATATATATATATATATATATATATATATATATATATATCCATTTATCTATCTATATATATATATATATATATATATATATATATATATATATATATATTTATATATATATATATATATATATATATATATATATATATATATATATATTTAGTTAGTTTTATTATAGGTTAGGTTAGTGTAAAATACAAATATATGAAATATATGTGCATCTTTTATGTTTTTACATACTTTTTTACACAAATTTAGAGTGTATACCTTTAATAAGAGGGTATTGAAACTATTACATCACTGTGTTACTGTAAGAATTTTAATTCTGAGGAAGTCCCATTAATTTGGATGGGATGAAAGTGCTTAAGTAGTTTTTGTACTACTTTTCTTATACTTATTAAGCAAGTATCATTTGTACTTCTTGTTGGCCTTGTGCCTTTGTGGTCTGGTTCTTTCGGAAGGAATTTTTTTTTCAGTCATGTAAATAGTTCTCAGTGGCTTTATCCAAGTGTCAAGCACCTCTGATCTTGACTGAGTAAACTCAGTCTGTTAGGAAGCTTGTGGTAATTGTCCCTGGCCAATTCCAAGAGAAGGGAGAACCACTGTTTCCTGGACCAGGAAGCAGTCACCACAAGGATTTTTAGCAAGTCCTGAATCTTATGAATTATCTTGAAAAATCAATGGAAAGTTTGGAAAAGCACACCAGATCATTCCTGCCCAAGGAAAGGAAAAGGCATCTGTCTTCCAGGTCTTCATGCATGGAGGTCTGGAACAGAAATTTACCAGTTTACTGTTTAAAGGGGAGACAAAAAGTTCTACCTGAGGAATTCTACACAGATGGATGAAATATTGGAAGACCCCCTGATGCAGTTCCAATTTGTGAGATTCTGCTCTGTTCCTGCTCAGTTTGTCTGTCAAACAATTTTGCTATGACAGAATGTAAAAGACCTGTATTGTGAGTCTGTGTGGTAAAGCTATATTCCATGCTAAAATGTCTGTTCTGCATAGGGGTAAGATCTGGTCCCCCCTTACTTATGTATTACATCATTGTGGCATTGTCTATAAACACTTGAAGAAGTCCTGGGGTCCACAGATGATTCAGAAAGTTGAGAGCATTTATAAGAGCTAGCATCTCTTTTATGTTTATGTATTTTGGTCTGTCATTTTTGTCCCAGAGACCCACCACTTTTATGTCAATTTACACTGCTCCACAAGGAAAGTCTGTGGTGCTTGTTTTGGCTAACTGCCTCAAAACAGGAGAGGAGAATTTGAGACCTGTATTCTGACAAAACCCAAAACTTGAATTTGAAATGATAATGGGTGTGGATGCTGGGAATAAAGAGATTTCAGATGCCATTATATATTTCTCATGTGGAGTCTTGCAAGAGGTATTATGAGAATCATGGATGTCATTTGTACTAGAAACCTGGGGTATTCCCTCACTGAGAAAAATATCTGAGTGGAAAACCCCTGGAGTAAATCTAAATAAAGACCTGTGTTTTCTGTGGAAGAAAAGCTCCTAGCACTGAGGTGTCTAACTGGTACCAGGGAAACACAATCCTGTGAGATGGAGTCAAAAAGGTTTTTGAATGTTTCTTTTAATCCCAGCCTGTGTGAGAGATCTCTCATCTTATTGCGAGATTCAGGACACTTTGAAGAAGGCTCTGCAAAGATAGGCAAGTTATCTAAATATAAAAAAATATGGATACCCTGCAGCCTGCAGTGGGCCATCACAGGAGCTAAAGACTTTGTGAACACTCTTGGTGTAGTGGATATAAGGCAGAGGACTGATAATTTGATCTAAATGCAAAAAACAAAGAAATGCCTACACTTTTGATGAATAGTTATGTGATGTATATCTTTTAAATCTAAGGTTACTAGAAAACTCAAATTAAGAAGGATGGGTAACAGATTATGAAGTGAAAACCTTTTGAACATGGGTACTATCACAAACTGGCTCAGGAAAGAAAGGTACAGAACTGATCTCAATACTTTTCTTTCTTTGGCACTAAAAATATTATTTAGTGAAAACCTCCCCAAACTGGGAAGGATGAACAGCTTCTATTATGTCAGAGACAGCAAATGACATAAAGCCGTAGGAAAGGAAATAGTCTGGTCTGGAACATGAGGAGAGACCCCTGGAATAGAGGAAGTTTTTCTCACTGCAATCTGTATCCTAAATGGATCACATTCATGACCCTTTTGTCTGAAACAATATATTGCATAAAAGAGAATTGTCAATTCAGATTTTATGGAAAGGTTAAGGGACTAGTCTCCTCATGTAGATATTCTGACTTATTTGACGATCTTTTGTTTTAGGTTGGTCCTGCGTTTTTGGAACCTTCCTGTTATTGCTTTTTAAATGTCTGCATATCAATATTTTGTTGAGACTGTTTATTTTTTTTTCCAAAGCAAACCTCTCAACTGTCCAATTTTTTTTAGAATGTCCAGATTTTTACTTCATAGTTTTAGTCTTTTCCTCATAAAATACATTATTTTCTGATGGATCATTGAGGACAGAAGTCATTAAATGATGACATACATTGAGTTTCAGACTTCATATGCTTCAAAAACTGAATTGCTATAAGAAAACTTGGTATTCTCGCAATTGCCTAAGTTTATAAGAGCAATAATTAAAAGCTGCCTCTCATTTCTAGCTTTGTCTCCCTATTATTTTGCCCAGATTTCTTGTTCTAAGCAATTGAGAAGTATTGTTAGATGAGAGAGTGGATAACCCCTTTGAGAACATAAAGTAGGAGGGTTGAAAAATCTAAGAGATGCCTTGAATCAGATTTGCTCTTTTATCACACTTTTTGAAAACCACTGCAGCAGAAGGACCAAAAACTAAAACACTGTCTAAGGGAGAATTCAAAATCTCCTATTTGGCATCTTCTGAGAGGTTCTGAGAATGCAGCAAAGTAACCCTCCCTAAAAAGAATACAGGTAGATACAGACCTAGAAGTAGTATTGACAAAGTTATAAATCCATTGTAAATAATGAGTAGAGACTTGAAAAATAGAAGAAACTAAACCACACAAAGCAGATTTGTTTTCAAAACAGGAAAGCAATGATAAAACATCCCTCATACATTCAAAACTCTTCAGGATAAACTACAATATATATGCCTGACAGTTTAAAAATTCTAAAAGTCAAAGTTGCAGAAGTATACACTTTTTCCCAGACTTATCAAAAGCTTTCCAATCCTTATCAGAAGGAGAAGGAGAAGAATTAATAACATTTTTAGCAGTGGATGTATTTACTTAAGCTATAGCTGCGGAGTCAGGTCTAGCACTTGTATATAACAGATTGAAAGACTGGGGAACTTTATAAAATCTGTCTTCGTCCTCAGGGAAAGCAGGCTGACTGTCATGGAAACTACAGCCTACAACAAAAACCAAGGCTGATAGAGCTGGAGGAATAAGAAAAGTTTCTGGAAATTCCACTTGCAATAAATCATAATTTCTTTGGGACTGAAAGATATCAGTATTCACCCATTGAAAACATTGTTTCATCATGGAAATAGTCTCAGAGAAAATGCATCTCTCACAGGGAGAATCCAATGGAACTGCATCTTTCCTTTCACAATACCATGCAGATTACATTTCTTTAACCTCTTCAGAGAATGAGGAATTATTTTTCTTTTTACCCAAAACTGTCTGCTAAGAAGGGTCAAGAGCCTGCAAAAGTCAAGCCTGAGTCAACCCTAATAAATTAATCCTGGCCTGAGTAACTGACATAAGGAAGATAAATGTTAGTTTTCTGTCTTTTATGACAGGAAATTGTGGAAAAAAAACAGACTCAGTATTGCAGTGCAGCTTCACCAGGGATGAGTATGATATTCTTAGGCAACAACACATTCCCTGCCATTCTCCCATGACTGACAAGAGGGTGTCTCCCTTACCCATGGTGGGGACCCCAGCAGCCATAAAGGATATTCCTACTACCCTTCCCTATTCCACTGTGCCTGAATGGACTACACTAGAGGAACTGGAAGAAAAAGACAAGTGGTTTGCAGACCAGCTTTAGCTACAGCCAAATCACCCATCTGAAGCTGAGACAAATTACCAACCTGCTGTAGTGCAAAAGGCTTTTTAACAATCTCTTTCATTCTGTGGCTGGAAGAAGCCCCAATCAATAGAAATTTTGCTGCATGGTCAAGACAAAATTTGTGCTTCTTTCCCAGGGAAGTTTAGCAGCAATAGTTGGTTAAAGAAGAAAATGCCAAATAAGTAGCTTTTCCCCCAGATGAATTTAATAAAAAGAAATGTAAACACTTTCTCAGCCTCAAAAAGTAAAATAAGCAGTTTCCTACATAAAACATAGTTTTAAAAAAACTTGCAACAACTTTTTACCACAAAAAAAGACCACTCCCCTTTAAAAGTGGGTAAAAGTCACGAGAAAGTCAACAAAATACTTCTTCCTGGCTTAAAAGTAGTTGCTTTTCAAAAAAAAAGTTAATTTTCACAACTAAATAAGTAAATTGGAAGTCTTTCCAAAGAGAAGATATGTACCCAGAAATGAAACAGCATTATCCAACCACTGAGCTTCAAATGTCTGTAGAGAAGTGTTCTTTTCAGCGGCAAAAAAGCTTAGAAAGGATTGGTGCCCAAACCTGATATGTTAGGCAGTTGCGCTCTAGCTGACTAATGGTTTGGGCACGTAGAAGGCATCTTGAAGATTTGAAAGCTGTGCAGCTGTTATATTCTATGCTGGATATAACCCATATAGGTAAGGCTGCTGCACCTGTGATCATAATGATGAAAATCTCTGATTTCAATGGCCACATCAGTACCATCTAAAATTCCTGGCCACCAACTCTTAAGACCTACTCCACCTCAAACAAAATCTACATTTAATCATCTCTGTGTCACTGCTGGACAGAGGCACAACAAACTAATGGGCACAGTATTTTTCATATAGCCTAGTATAAACCTATGAACCTATGAACCTACATTTAAAGATTCACTCTAACTTGCTTACACATGCTACTATGCTCGTTTTTAGCTCATTTACACATTACTCTCTTTTGTACGCAAATTGTTCCCAGATACTTAACTTCCTCTCTCTTGATCATTGTTACCATATTGCCTTTTTATTCCTCCCCTTGTAAAATTCTATTAATGTTATATAGTTAATCTATCACCACAATATATATATTTTTTTGACTGGTACTTTTTACAAGTGATTTTTTTGGTCTGGTATATTTCCAATATTACCTCTCACATGCTCCCTAGTACAATTTTACTCAGCTTTATGTTCCTGATAGTTGTACCTGCTACTATATTTCTCAGCTGTATACAAGATCATATGTAGAATGTTTTATGCGCATTAGTGAAAACTGTGCAATAGATTTGCACTGCATACTAGTTGTTATTTTATATATATACTGCCAGGACTTGATCCATGAAGAGTGTTACAATAGTATCTGAAACTATATTCTTACAACCTCTGCTAGTCATAAGAAAATGGTTGTTAAGCTTAATGAATTGTAATGTAAACATTTGTGATAATTTATTCTCTCCTAAGCACTGAAAGTACAGGCTGGATCATATTTTTCTCTAGAGCTCTGTGAGAATATCAACCATATTGTCAACCACTCCCTCACCATACATACATATGTATCCAAAATATTTGTTAAGGTAATTTTGTATTACTTAGTAAATCAAACAGCATGCGATACATAGCATTGAATTGGATATTATGATGTAGTCTACATCAACACTGATAACATTCTGGCAACCATAAATAGAAACTATTAAAAAAAACTCCTCCTCCTAGATATATGTTATACATTCGCAAAGCTGTACATAATCTTGATCATTTCTGATGTCACATCTGTCTATGATCTTCTTGTCTGACAGAAAAAAAATGTTATGTAAGGATTCCACAGAATATAGCTCTCAGAAGGGACATCTTCAAGGTCCCTGATAATACATTTTTAAGATGACAAAAAATGTTCTTGTAGGTTATAATAAATGTCTTTTGCAAAGGACTGAGGAGTCATTTCAATAATGTGACAGGCTGTCCCCACTCTGCCAGCAAATCAAGCATTGCAAGTATGAAAGCATTCCAGTTCAAAAAAAGGAACAATACTTTTCTGCGTCTGTCAAAAGTTGACATTCTTAGTAATAAGTACCACAGTAAGACATCTTTCAGCAAATACGGCTTTTTTCATTATTATAGTTCAAAGGTTCATAGATGTGTACTAGGCTAATGACCACAAGGGCTTTTTTAAGCCTAGCTTTTCATCCCAAATCTCTGACAAGTTTGGGTACCCTTGATAAGTATAAGCAGGGACTTGGGAGATAAAGCCTTTATATAATCCCACTGCTGGAAGCAACTTATGTGTCCTACTGACTCTTTGCCTACCAAGTGTTATTCAGTATTTCTATACTGGTATGTTATATGACTGGTAGCCGTGGAAATTAGACAAGGTACATCTCTGTCTGTTATATATATTTGTGTAGTTTTCTGTGGGTGAAGCCAGATAGCTTTCAAGATGACTGCAGAGAACACCAGCTGCAATTAGCTCTTGTTGTATTAGCTTTCTTCTTGGTACAGCTGTAACAATAAGCAGCAGATATGAGGTGGAAGAATACTTCTAGTTTACTAATAAGCTACATTGTTTAGGAATACCTCATCTCTGAGTAGGAGACATTGCATGGAAGACATTGACAGTGTTGGAAAAATGAGCATCATGCTGGACACAGATGGTGACTGTCAAAATTATTCCATGAGTTTATCCACATCATAACAGCTGCTGAGTTACAGCACAAACAAACAAATCAAAAATTATGTGTTCTATAGCAAAATGTAAATAACTTAATGAACAACTATTCATCTATACTGACATTAATGGAATCAAAGATGAAGGAGATAGAGTAGCATCAGTGGCATCAGGTGACTTTAAGCATTGAGGATGTTGAGGGAAGCAACTGAATAAACTGGTTTAACCTGAATGGGGTAGGGTTATAATGCTCCATGCCAATCATTGTTTAACTGGATAAAACAGCAGCTGGTATCAGTCACTTTCATCAACAATCTGTCTCAGTATCCACATAGTAGAGTTATTTAATTGACTAACTATAACTCAGATATCAGATGAGGACAAAATAAAATACAACTACTACTAAGAGTACTATTACACATAATAATAATAATAATAATCATAATAATAATAATAATAATAACAATAATTGCCACAGAAATATATTTCAGCTTGCTTTACTTAAACACATACCATCCCGCCAAGCCATATCAAATACTATCTGTGATTAAATGACAGCATGGGTAAGATTAATCTAACAGTTGCTTCCATGCTACCTCAGATGTCTGATTATAATTGCCTCAGTAATGCATTTCAGCTTGTTGCAGTCAGATGCATAGAGTGTGACTCACTACATATCCTGTACAAACACTCTCTCACACTCACACACACACACACACACACACACACACACACACACACACACACACACACACACACACACATGCACACATAGATTTGTCCAAATACAGCCACTTTAGTGACTGGGTACACCTCAAATGTCTGATTGTAATGAAATAAAGAAATACAGAAATAATGGAATAATGGCAAATGTAACATACTTCAGTCTGTTTCTAACAGATGCATACCGTGCAACACATCTCAGTTCCCTGTACACACACACACACACACACACACACACACACACACACACACACACACACACACACACACACATAGATGTGCTCACCAATAACAGCCATTTTATTGACTTTTTCCATCCACATTTTAATGCTGATCAAATGAAACACCGAAACACATGAATACAGGAATAATTCTAGGCAGGTGATCAAGGGACCATAACATGCCCAGACTTGGACAACATTAATTAGAACTAATTGAAAGGCCTTGCTAGTCTTTTGGAACACTTAATGGTGCTACTCTTCTAAATTGGTGGTGCCATAAATGACAACCCTAGTACAAATTTGTCTATCCAGCCAGCAATCAAGAATAACATTGAATATGGGCAAACTAACACTTTTCTTTACATGTACTAGTAACCTATTTCATAAGCAATGGATATCTTAAATAAAGAGCATATCTCCAAAAGAATATTTTTTGTAGGCTTTGGTGCTTAGTGCAGGTTTTTAATACATTTACTGGGTTTGCAAAAAAAGTAGGAGGACAACTATGATTGGCTCTTTCATGGCTTAAAAAGTGAGGTATGGCTCAACCCAGAGTAGCTGGTCAGCTACTGACTATAAAGAGACTTCGTATCTATCAATATAGCTAATGTTTTTAAAACTATAAATGTCTTGGTTTGAACTCTGTGGCCTTTCCAGCTGGGTAATATGCTTGGATTTATGCATACCAAAGGGGCACTGTATTCAGTGATTGCTCTCATAAGGGAAGAATATAGTATTAAGATGATGTCTTTGGATCCTCAGGACAGTCATTTGCAAATAAACTGTGCTAGATAGAAATCTTTTCTGCCAATAGCAGAAAGATGATCATCGCATGAAGCAAAGACATAACTATCCAGGTCTCTCATGATCCACTTTGCCCGAAGAGGATTACCATTTATAACATATGATGATGGAGAGAATTTTTTGAAAGACATACTATACTACACATTTTTGGCATTCATCGTGTGGCAATTTTCAATATGCCAGGTTTTTGCTCATTCTACATCTTCCTGGATTTATTTAGTATTATAAAATTAGTGGATAGCAGTGCCCAGCTTCTGGTCATGAGCAAACTTTCTTAAGCACATATTTGGGATGCTCACTTTGTTGTCTGAAAAATAAATGTGTGACATGATAAGGCACAGCACTGATCCCTGTTGTATTCAACTATGTATGGTTTTACATTCATATAAAGTACAAGCAACTTTCATACATGTTACCTGGTGGATCTCTAATTTATAATCCAATAAACAACATAGGGTGTTACATTAAGTTTGTGTAAAGTTTCAGTAATACCAGCATAGGAATAATCTCCAAAGCCATGGCTAGGTGGAAATAGTCATCATGCACTGAGTGCTATTGTCAACAGCCTCACTATCTATCTCAAAGAAACTTAGTAAGCATAGGAGGTAGTTCTCACCCTTCACAAAACTGAGTGGGTTCTGCATCTGTTACATTGCCTATGCCTGCATAAAGGAATTCTGCTATGATATGCCCCATTTTTATTCATATGTGACTAGTCAAGATAATGAGCCTGTAATTACTCATGTCTGTAGAGGAGCTGCTCTTATATTGGGAAGTTACAGTGGCTGCTCTGAATGTATCAGGAACAAATCCAATGGATAGACTGAAGCTGAACAGTTTAACTAGGGGTTCAGATAGTGCATGCTTGACACTAACAAGAATGTAGCCTGCCATATTTTCTAATCATATGGAAGTATGCTTTATGTGCCTTTGACAGGGATTATTTGACTTGCTCTAAAGTGACTTCATGGCAAAATAAATTCAGAGATGTGGGGTAATAATGGGATAACGTTAGTGAAAAATCCGTCTGCTAACATATTAGCAATGTCTTTGGAATTACACAGTGTGATATTATTGTGGATAAGTTCAATGTGTTGTTGGTCATTATTCCTTAACTTCCTGACATAACTGAAAAAAGATTTCCCTTGGTACATGAACCTATGCTTGTAATCCAGTTTACATTTTCTAATAATGTAATTATTTTCCTTATTGGTATGATTCATTATGGTCTTAAGTCAGGGGATGCGAGTTTCTTACAACTTTTTATTATTTTCCATCTTTCATAATGCATGTTATTTATGTGGATGCACAGATATTAACAATATATGCTTATTTCCAAAAGTGTCAGTACTTTAGGGTGGGCAAGTAATGACTACTTTGTCTGCTCTGCTTATTGTATGCTGCTAAATAACAAAAAAAAGCATCCACAGATATCCACCAACAATCTGCTAAATAGCTAGACTTTCTCAGATGTTAGCTAAATCCCATAACGGACTCTGTATATGTTTTTCCATATTTACAATCTCAACAATGTTTTGCTATTTATTTTACTATTTTATATATTGTATATTATGTTGTTGCCTATGCTTGGAGCTCTTTCCGGGGCCTACTGAAAAATGGACATATATCCAGTTAGAC
Organism: Protopterus annectens; assembly: GCF_019279795.1. Lineage (NCBI taxonomy): Eukaryota > Metazoa > Chordata > Ceratodontiformes > Protopteridae > Protopterus > Protopterus annectens. The sequence continues at coordinate 204,200,483 of NC_056751.1, forward strand.
TAGCATGGTCAACAAATGTAAAATAAAATAAATATTCTGTGTAAATGTTTTCGTGCAGGAAAATATTGGTGGTGAATGTGTGAACTGTCTCAATTAGGTCCATTGTTGGCATTGCTGGAAATTGTTTGTATGTCTTCTATAAGCTGAAGTAGGTTGCCCTGGAGAAGTCCCTGAAGATTGTCTAATTTACTGGTAGAGTGGTACCTCTGGACCTGACAGAGTAGAAGACAGATTTTTGGTCATAATTATGTATGAGGAAATACAGGGTAGGGTGGGTGTTGGGGATTTGGGGATGGTAAGAAACAGATCAATGATATTAGAACCTCTAGTCCATAGTTTTAAAATTTGCTGCAGTGCATTTGTATTAAAATATTGGAAATACTCAATAAATCCATTTCTAGAGGTGCAAGTGTGCCATACAATGCCTGCATAACTGAACTCCTGTAGCAAAAATTTGTTATGTTTGATATTAACCTATCTGTGGTGTTAAGGTAATTTTCTTGATTTCTGGGGGACATTGATAAGGATCTGTTGCTAGCCATTATGTAATAGTTTGATTTATTTAAGGGAGATTTGGATCTGCAAGACCTCCAAGTTAGAGTTATATGTACTTTGCTGTGAAGTGATGGTGTTTCTGACAGATATAGATACTCCCCCCTAGTTAACCAAGTTTCTGAAGGCAAGCTTGATGATAAACCGTGGTATAGAGAGAGTACTGTCTTTGCTCTGAAACCATGCCTCAGTAGTTGTGCAAATATGAATATGTTTAAGTTCCAGGAGGGCCTCAAGTTAATTAGCTCCTAACATCGAGTAGTGCCATCATTGTCTTGTCTTAATTTGAGTTAGCTCTGTTGAAATGTTCAATATAGGGATTCTGCCTAAGTTACTGTAGAAGAGCAAAGGCTTTAGCCAGTATTTGGATACTCGGGTATGAGATGTATAACCCATTCCTGATGAAATAACAAGTCTTATCTAACATCTCATACTGGAACCCCTTAGAATGATGCCATCTACTTAGACAATGGCTACAAACATTCATCTTGCCTTATTATCTAGATAAAACTCTTGGTAACAGCAAGATATGATTTAAGACCAGTGTCTTTCTTGCCTCTAATACATGTATACATAGTAAGTTCCATCATGTCACCATGCATGTGCCTCTGGATGGATCACATTGGTCATTCATTCCTATATGGGCTGATAGGCTGCAGTGATAATTAACTAGTTAAAGGTAACTTAGAGCCCTTGCAAAATCATGGATCATGGCAACAGACAATCAATTTAAAGTCACCCTGCTCTTGTCCAGACTGGTGGTTGTGGATTCTTTATGTCTGAGAATAGATTTGTCTATGAGTAAATCATTTCCTTGTGTGGAAGCAGACTCTGTGAGCTTTATGGGTTTAGGAAGACTTTCATGGTGATTTCTGGGTGAGATGTATAGATGTGTAGTATCTGTGATTGCAGACAGAGTACGCGGTAACTTGTGTGATAGAGGCTGGGATCCTTCAGGGTATATTCTAGTAGGTTGAATGAATAAATGAATACCTGAATAATTAGTACAGTAATGAATGTCAGTTTGCTGCTGCCAAATGTGCACAGAGCAATCAATTACAATCCCAGCAACTTACAGACACAAACAGAGACAAGCAAGATATACACACACACACACACACACACACACACACACACACACACACACACACACACACACACACACACACACACACACACACAAGCACTCATGCATACAGACTTAACACACAATGATTTTTGTCAACCAATTACGGACATTAAACTAACTCTGAATGTCTGAGTGTGATCAAACGAATGAAGGAATGACTGAAGTAGTAAAAATGTCACAATAATGTGTTTCAACTCATTGCTATCAGCCACGTATGGAATAAACCCATTTCATCCTTCCCAACACATACATGCATATAATGTGTATTGCAAAAATGTTCACATTGTCTGAACATATGGGGTATCTGTCGCAAATGAAATTTCTGCATATATAGTGCACTAGATAGATCATACCCATCATGTTTCAGTTGATATTAATATCTAGTCTCAGTACTTTTACAAGTATTCACAGCAGAAAAATACATGGCTTGGAGGATATATTTACAAGAAGCACATCACTGCAAGCCCTACTTCCCCATTGCTTTGGTTGAATACATTTTTTATCCAAACCTCTCATGTTTATATGAAGGTAGGTAGTGTGAAAAATTTCTATCACTTCTACAGGCATACTTAAATTATTCGGTCAAAATGGAGGTGAAAAGTTTTTAAACAACAAAATATGTCAGTGTTTTGAAATAACCTTTAAGTCTAAAAGAGTTACTAACATATATCATTACAATTCCATGGCATGAATCTTATCCTCTGTTAGGTTAATAGGTTCTTAGGTATATACTAGGCAAAAGGCCACCAGGGCCTTTATAAGCCTAGCCATGCAATCTAACCCAATTGTGTCCTTATGTATTGTGGGCATTTATTAACAAGGGTATGTTAGTTAGGAGGATTCTAGAGGTTATGGATGGGTTACATTAATTTGACATGTCTGTCTCTGTCTGTCAAAGAGATGGGGACATACCTGAGATGAATTTCCAATTTCCCATCCATTGGTCAAGGTTAAGCTTAAATAGTGACAGGAATGGACTCTGCTTCACATGGATGGCAAGCCTGTTTTAGAAGATGGGCATCCCCTGACACACATATCTGACTCACCAACATTTCTTATTTATGTCACAAGCAAAATATAAATCATTTGATCTAGTCATTCTGATGCTGTTCATTTTGCAGATGTGCAAAAGCTCTTTCAGAGCTGGATCTAAGGGTTCCTTGCATACCAGGCATAAATCACCACTCAGTAACCTGTAGGAGACAGAGTATAGAGATAGGGCTTTAATCTGATCTATACAGGACAATTTGTTTATACCCTGGATTCTCCTGGTAAGGAACCTTTGTGAGCATTCCAACTGTGTCTGGTTAAGTACTTGCTGAAAGGGGCTTTATACTCCATGAGGGGCTGATAAGGGCTGAATAAAGTGGCACTATGACTTCCTTGGACCTACGTGTCATGCCATTACTTATAAATTGGGTGACATAAAATGATTTTCTTAGCATCTTGACCATATGTTGCTCAAAGGCTAGATTATTCTCTACATATGTTCCCAGATCCCTAACTACTGGGTCAACTCACAGGGTTGTCTTATTGATGGAGTAATTAGCCTAAGTGGCATTTTTCCCAAAAGGCACTATAATGCATTTTGTTGCATTTAGTTTTAGTCCATGGCTGTGGCACCAGTCATTTGTTTGTGTTAGACCCTCTTGGTAAGATGTTTGTGTCATAGGGGGAATCTATTAGCTCCCATTTTCTAGTCATCTGAGAAATTTGTCATCCAAAGACATTTAACATTAGCCTTTACTTCTGAGAACTAGGTTATATGTATACATATAAATACATGAAACTTTTTAGTACAGAACATTTTAGAAATGCAATGTTTTGGTATAAAAATGTGTAGAGGGTGTGGACACACGCACACATATATATGTGTGTGTGTGTGTGTGTGGCGGGTCCATATACATATACATTTATGCAAGTGTTTACATTCAGATTTTAAATACATTTTTAAATAAAATGTTTGTAAATATTTGGGGCATGTTAAAATATGGTAACATAGTTTCAAAAGTGTGGAGCCTTTTGAAATTTTAAAATCTTAAACTTTGTATTATGCAATTGTCATGTGATTTTGTGATTTTAAAAGGAAGTGATAGTGCATACTTCCTTATTCTGAAAATGTCTATGTGCACTCACTGATGAAAGCACTCAATAAATTACGAAGTCTTGTCAAACAGGTGTCTCTTTCGTGGCGTTGTTATTAGCCTTTACATCTGAGAACAAGATGCCAAATAGGAGCAGACCTTAGGTACCCTGCTGGTGACTGGTCTCTTAGTGGAGGTGGTATCACCAATCCTGACTTCCTGGATCCAGTCTGTGAGCCATCAGGCAATCCAGAGAGTTATGAAGGTTTTTTTGCCCAGTTCAGTGAGTTTGTTAACTATATCAAAGTGAGTATTTTATCAAACTCTTTAGCCAGGTACATGTAGGCAGTATGCATGATTTTCCCCTCATCCACTACCTTGGTGATATTCAAAATGAAGCCCACCAAGTTTAGAAGGCATGACCTTCCCTTGCGAAAGCCAAACTGGGTGTGGTCCAGTGTCTGAAGTTTGCCTATGTCTTTGTTGATCATTTCCATGATAATTCCTTCCACGGATTTGCATATTAGACTAGGGGACAGTTGATGGCCCATCCTTGTGAAGCTGGAAATCCACTGTAGTCCTCCATTCTCATTGTACAAAGCCTGTTTGAGGCTATAGTTGACAATGACTCAAGTAGTCCTGATAGGTCATGTTTCAAGCTATTTAGGAAGCATCCCAGGATACTGTCAGGGGCCCATGAAGACTGTGTTTGTATTCTTAGCAAATACCACCAGGACCTGCTCCCTATTAATAGTCAGGGGATGCTAGTATGTATCTCATAGGGGGAGGAGGGGGAGTGGAATCTGAGATGAATTTGTCAGCCAACAAATTTGCTACGTCTCTCTGCTCAGTAAAAGTGACAACATTGACTACAAGTTCAGCACACTGACATGTACTGCTTTTGAGGTTTTGGACATAGATGTAGAAGGCCTTGTGGTTATCTTTAGCTTGTGAGGCTGTCTTGATCTTGCAATTAGCATTGTTAGCCATGGCTTTTTTCTTTTGTTATATACCCTATTAAAGCTAAGATTCCACCAATTTAATTTGTTTTTAGAGTTTGCTCTGGGCTTACTTCTAGTAGGTACAGCAGCCTCTATGCAGCCATTTACAAGGTTGTTTAGGGTCCCTGTGAAGAATTACACATAGGTTGCTATGAACTTGTGGTTGGGAGGGGCATTGTGTTTTGACAAACTATCGCTTAACAGGAGGTAGTTACCTTTGGAATAGTTCCTAAGTGTTACAGGGTTTGCTGGGGTTACAGAGTTTAATTTATTTTGAAGTAGACAGGTTTGTGGTCCAAACTCACCTTTAAGGATGTGGCATGGGGATTGCAGTACTCTCCCATACTGGTGAGTAACAGGTCCACTATGTTTGAACCTCTGGTGGGTGTGTGCACTAATTAGTCAGGGTATTTGAGTCAATAAAGTCCAGGAATCATTGTGCCTGTTGGTATGAGGCAGTGTATGTTTCCAGTCTATAGACTGATAGTTAATGTTTCCCATGAATAGAGTATTTGGTTTAATGCTGAGTTTATCCAGTCAGTCTAAGACCTAGCTATGGGATTATAAGGACGTAGAGGCTGGCCTATTGCTTGCTAAGATATGATATGGGTCTTTGCCTGTGGTGATTTGCACATAGATAAATTCCAGGGCATCTTCCTGTTTAACCAGCGTAGAGTTATGCTTGTTGATAATATAGATTGAAACTTCTCCCCTTTTGTTCCTGTCTGTGCAGCTGATGGTCTAAATGCATGTAAGACACTGAAGCATTGCTATGCCAGAGTACTTTCTGCAGATTTAAACCATATCTCAGTAATGCCACAGATGTCTATATTTCCCAGAGTGAGGAGAGCTTGTAGGGTGTGGAGTATCTTGTTTAGGCTCCTAGTATTAAGCAGTAACACTTTTATGTTTCTTTGGGTTTATTCACTAGGTTGGTAGGTTTGTCTGTTTGGCAATGCCTAAAAAGCCTCTAAAGGGGATGGATAAAGTTTAAACCAATATTCAGAAGCCTAGAGTAGACTGGTACAGACCATCCTTTGTAAAGCAACATGGCCTGTTAACCATGTCTTACCATAAGACAAACATTGACTCCTCCTGGAAATACACCAGAAACTAAGCAGGTTATTGAAGGCAATCATATTTTGTTCATACTCTGGCATCATCATTGGTTAAGGTAGAATGCTGCTCAATGCAAGGCACATACCTGCTTGAGACATTTATTCTAAGAGATCAACAATGTCTCTCTTCATACAGTCCAGGGAAGTACATCTCTGGTCATTGACACCCATGTGAAACATGACAGAGTTATACTGGGACCTGTGGTGTAGTGACTTGAGTATGTATGTAACATGGCAGATCCTGGCTCCAGATGCCAGATAAGAAGCTAACAGTTATCTTCTCCTTGTTCAGTCTGGTGAGTGAAGCATCTATGTGTTTTACATCGGAGACCCCTATGACAAGAGCCATGAATAATATATTGGCTTGCTTAATGAGATTTGCTGTTGGGGCTCCACTGGGAATAGGCATATGTGTGGTGTTTGGTGTTACTTTTGTTGAGTGCTTTAAACATTGACAAGAATAGCCATTGCTGTTTCTAGGATTAGAAAGTCATTTGGGTTTGGGAAGATTGCTTGTTAGTGCCTTAGCATAGATTGGTGTGTATATATGTGTGTGTGTGTGTGTGTGTGTGTGTGTGTGTGTGTGTGTGTGTGTGTGTGTGTGTGTGTGTGTGTGTGGTGGTGGATGCAATGTGTATGTTCTTGAGAACCTTGTCTGTATGCAAAATCTTTTTCCACAAGTGAAATTGTATATGTGTATCTTTTACTATGTTTTTTTGTAAAGATTAAATGGTTGTCTACAAACGTAAGCCAATTACTCCATTGTCTTGAGATGCCCATATCTACCAAATCTGATTCAAGAGATATTTGGAAATTTCATATCCATGTTGCCCGGACCTCTATTTGGGTGAGGTGCTGTAGGACATAGACTGGCTTATAAAGAAATCCCCTTGGTTGGTCTGTAGGGTTTGGCACTAGACTAGGATAGATTGTAGTGTTAATGTGCAAAGTAGCTGCTCTAAGCTCGTCTCCATGCAATGACTCTGTTTTAGCCACACTACATTACTGCTTTCAGTTCTAAGGGAAGTTTTATAGATAAAGTTTACTTTCTGGACATTTGTGTCTGTAAAGAACATTGCTAACCTCTTGATGTAATAACACCAAGCAAGATTGGTTGTGAGTAGATTGCTACAATAGCACAAATTAGATAAACTACATTGAGTCAAGTATTCGGGATGTTTAAAATGATTTAAAAGCAAAATCAAAAAATAAGAGCAAAAAAAAAGCAGTAGTGCTCTATAAACAATTACCCAAAGTGCAAAACAATAAAATAAATATCTTATCTACCAAGGATGAAGCAGTATTAACTCAGAGTCCTCTTCAGAGTAAGGTGAGGGTGCCAAGCAGATGGGACTTTTATGAAACTGAGCAGGAGACAGATTATAGTAAGGGAAGTTAATGCAAGTAAAATACTGCTTTGCTTGGTGGGTACATATTATTATGGATATATGGAAAAAAATGGTAGAAAAAGTACTTAAATAGGTTATGCAACAGACAACAGCAATAAAAGAGGGAATGAAGGGACTGTGAAAGTCAGATTGCCATGAAGGGCAGAAGCCAGAAACGCAATCTTTTAAAATCACAACAAGAAATGGGTGTGAAGGTTGTTGAAAAAATTCAAAGTGGAACACTAGTCCTAAGAATTTTAGAAACATTTAGCTTAATGTCCTAATGGGGAATTGGCAAACTTAAAGAATGGGAGGGGGCAGTAACAAGGTAAACAAAAAGGATTTTAATGCAATTTTAAGCAGGTATATAGAGTTATAAAAAGTACTGAAGCACAAATCTGAGAGTAGAATTCACAATACTGCCACTACTGCAATCTCACCATAGCCTAAGGTACCAAATTACTGGAATGTAACTTTAAGCAGATTTATACAGCTATAAAATGTAATGGAGCAGAATTCACACTACTGCCACTACTACAGTCCTACCACAAGCTAAGTCACCAGCTTATGAAGAAATCTACCAGAAATGCTATAACAAATGACTAAATGAGGCTAAAATCTGACAGTAATCACAACACTGCCACAACTGTGAAAGATGCTACAAGACTAAGACCCCAGGCTGGGTTCAAAATAAAAAAAACATCTACTGTTTACATGTAATTCTACTTATAGGTTCAGAGGTTCAAAGATGTGTACTAGGCTAATGGCCCTGGAGTCTTTACAAGCCTAGCCCATTGGATTACCCTGGCATTGTGCCACTTGACCTTAGCTCCTAGTACCTCTGTCGAGCAGAGCCACTGGAGTGATCCCTGGGTTGAATTTTCTATTTCCCATCCACTCATCAAGATTTCTCTTGAAGAAGACAAGTGAGGTGCTCTGCTTGTCAAGTATGGGAAGTCTATTCCATAGCATAGGCAGTCTTGGTGTTATGAACCTGTCCCTCCAGCATGTGGTTGAAGTCTTTGGAGCATGTGGTGCAGAGGGATTGGGATTTCTTTAGATGTAGCATTTCTGACAGAGCTGGGTCAGACATAGCTTTATAAGTCAAGCAGAGATCTCCTCTAAGTAAGCGATATGAGACAGAGAATAGTTGGAGTTTTTTGAGTCTGTCCATATAGGACAAGTCTTTAAGGCCTAGGATCCACTTTGTGAGGTACTTTTGCAGCCTCGCCAGTTGCTTCAGGTGTCTGGTGAGGTGCATGAAAATGAAGCATTGTACTTGATGATTGGCCTAATGAGGGAAGAGTAGAGACAATGACCTCTTTCTTCCTGGATGCAAAACCCTTAGCAATGAGAAGTGCCACATAGAAAGACTTTCTAACCACAGTGGCAATGTGGTGGTCAAAAGAGAGGTTGCTGTCAACCTTTGTTCCCAGATCTCTTATAATTCCTTCTGTGTTCAGTGGACTACCATCAATGTGGTAATTCATGGGATCCAGGTTTTTCCCAGAGGGGATGAAGACACATTTTTGGCATTGAGCTTAAGGCCATGGTTCTGACACCAGTTGTTAGTCTCAGTGAGGCATTTCTGTAGGATGTCAACATCACTTGGAGAGTTAATAATAGCTCCCAACTTGCAATTGTATGTGAACTTTGTCAGCCCGAGACCCTTCGTGTTGGCCTGGACTTCAGAGAAGTAGATACCAAACAGGAGAGGACCCAGGACCAAACCTTGACTGGTCAGAAGTCTGACTTGGAGTCAGCTACTTTCACACTGTGGGTTCTATCTGTGAGCCAGTTTGAAACCCACCTACTGATATAGGGGTTGATGCCTTGCTTAGTGAGTTTTTCTATGATTCCTGAGAGGGAAATGGTATCAAAGACCTTGGCCATATCAAGGTAGGCTGTATGAACCACCTTGTTTTCCATCCACAGCTCTGGTGACAGACTCAAAGGCATGATCTACTCTTCGCAAAACCAAACTGTGCAGGATCCAGAGTTTAGAGATTCCCTATATCCTTGCTTATTAGGTCCATGATGATGCATTCCATAGCCTTACATATCAGACTCATCAAGCTAATGGGGTGATAGTTCCTAGGATTTGTAGTCACTCTTCTTTTGAGGAGAGGGATGACTGTAGCAGTGTGTCATTCAGTAGGGACAAAGTCTGAGGTGAGGCTGTGATTGAACAGGGCACACAGCTGAGGTGCCAGTTCACTCTGTAGTTCATGTAGAGCACAACAGGGGATATTGTCAGGTTTGATAGAAGCTGTATTCTTGGCCTTGGACAGTGCTGTTTTAACCTGTGCAGCAGTAATACTGGGTCCCTGTCAATCTACTGGTATTGTGATTGGACCTCTGGGGGAGGAGAGTGGGGTAAAGTTGGCACTGAATCTGTCAGCCAGTATATTGGCAATATCTGTTGGCTCGGTATAGGATGTACCATTGTGCAGTAGCTCAGAGCAAATCTGGGTATTGCTGTGGAGATTCCTTACATAACTATAGAAGGCATTGTGGTTGTCTTTACTATATGCTACAATTCTATTTTCATAGCTAGCTTTGGAGGATTTGATGAGGGATCTCAACCTTTTGTTGAGGCTAAAACGGGAGTTTTCCAGTCTTGGGACTTCACCTTATTCTGCATTATCTGCCATCTGCCTTGTCCTCCATATTGGTAATGACCAGGTCAAGGATATTGCTACCTCTAGTGGGGGTAAGAATAAGCTAGTCCAGGGCATTGTAATTAATGAACTCCAGGAAACATTGGACAAGTGTATTGGTACATGAGTAGCTTTCCCAGTTAATGGAGGAATAGTTGAAGTCGCCCAGTATGAGGGTGTTAGGTTGGACCCTAATATTCTCCAGGGTGCTTAGGAATGTGGAGTGTAAGTGTTGGGACATGGTTGGGGACTTATAGCAGGATATGACCTGAATCGCTCTTACCCAGTGTTAGTTTCACCTGTAGCATCTCAGATGTGTTATGTTGGGCTACCAGTCTGGAGGTGTGCTCATCCTTTATGAATATAGAAACAACACCACCTTTGGAGCCTTGGTCCAGGTTCTGGGGTCGAAAGGTCTGGAATGAGTTGTAGCCTGGTAGTGCAGGGGTGCTTTCTGCTACCTTGAACCAGGTCTCTGCTATGGCACAAATGTCAATATTCTCCATTTTAAGGAGTGCTCCGAGCGAGTGCATTTTGAGATTTAGCCTTCTTATGGAAATAAAAGTGCAATGATTCTTCTTGCAAAGTATATTTGTAGAAATAAATTTGCTACTATAAAATCAAGGACTAATAACACACCTCATCATTTAATTGATTGGATGAAATTGTCTAATCTTTTAGAAAAATATTAAATGTTTCCTATATATATTATTTTTCTTAATTGTTATGGACATTGTATATAGCTTATTTGTTCTTTTCTTATTATTACACTGTAATGTTATTGTGTTATAAAATGAATAAAAACATTTTTGAAAAAAAAAAAAGAAAATTGAAATAGTGCAGTGTAATGTATAAACAATGCTAAAATATTGCAGTAATGCACAATCTTTACACAATTGCAAATGAAATTAAACAACTAGGGTCACAGAACAAACTTAAAAATGCAAACAGATAACTTTTTTGGCTAAACCATGGACATAAAAGTACAAAGTAAAAACCTATCACCTCTCAGGTCACTACAACAGCAACTTAAAATATTTATGCAGAATTTGAATAAAAGTGCTTTTTTCTTTTTTTTTTGATGGAATCTTACATCTCACGCCTCTCAGAGTCTTGAATAGAAGACCTGGATGGATGCAGCTCTCTGCTAAATACATCAGTCTTGCTAGAGAGGAAGCCAATGGTTAGAATTTCTGAAACATTTAGCTTAATATCTCAAGTGAGGGTGGGGCAGACTCAAAGAAAAGTGGAAAAACAAAGCAAGGTAAACAGAATGGCATTGGAATGCATACTTTAAGCACACACACACACACACACACACACACACACACACACACACACATATATATATATATGTATATATATATATATATATATATATATATATATATATGTATATATATCTACAGCTATAAAAATAAAGAAGCATAAATCCTGGAGCAGAATTCACAATACTGCCACTACTACAATATACTACAGACAAGGCACCAGACTATGTAAAAATTTAGCAGAAACACTATAACCCCCCATCTCTGATTCAGAAATTCTGCCCCCTGGATTTCATATTTTCAGAAATGACCATATAAGTAAAAAAGGTGGTGGCACCGCCTTAGTCTATTCTAATCTGCTCACCCTAGTACCCCTCCAAATTCCTATCTCCCAATTCAAGAACACTGAACTAACCGCTGGGCTACTAAAACTAAACAAGCACAAAAACATTTGCTTCATTGCCCTCTACATCCCTCCTGGTAATAATCTATCAATACTTGAAGAAGTTCTCCTATGGGCTTCCACAAAACTTACCTTTGAGACTTGCATCTTAGGAGATGTAAATATTGATTGGCACAAACTCAACATCCCCTCTCCTTCCCTATCTATAATCTTCTACAATTTCACTCAGACTATCCTCTCTATCACCCGACCTAACAAAATTAATCCCCCTGGATCCACCTTAGACTGGATCCTAGTCTCCAACCCTAATAAAATAACCTAAAATAAATAATCTGGCACAATTCCTGATACCATTAGTGATCATCTACCAGCCTTCATTCATCGCTCCACTAGTTCTTCTCTACACCAACATCAATATATCCTTACTCGCAACCTTCACAACTTCAGCCCTACTACTTTCTCAAATATATTCAAACATATGAACTGGCATATTCTCAACACCCTTCCCCTCGATAAAGCTATAGACCAATTCATCTCTGTCTTCCTTGAAACTTTAAACTCCATATCCCCCCTTAGAAATAAAAGAATCAAAACTAGCACAGTTCCCTGGCTCTCCAAAGAGACCAAACAAATAATGCACCAAAGGGACAAACTGTGGAAACTTCACCAAAAAAAATTTACACAATACCTTGCTTCAATATAAACAGCTCCGTAACCTCTCAAAAAAGCTAATAAACAAGGACAAAGAAAACTAGTACACTAAGCTCCAGTCTAATAACTATAATAATCCAAAACAATTCTGGTAGGCAATAAACTCATTTCTCCATCCAGGCTAAAAAACTAATCCATGTCCCAACCCAAGTAAAAGTGACCATCAACTAGGTTCTGAAGTCAATTCCTTTTTTCATTGAAACCATTTCTTCCCTCACAAAATCTTTTTCCAACAATAACCCAGCTACCTTTCACCCTCCCCCCTCTAACCTTCCAAATGACCTTCCTCCTCTATTCAAGCTTAAATCCGTCTCCACAACTCTCATAAAAAAACTCCTATCCAAACTTAAGCCCTGCACTAACGCACCCGACAACATTCCCTCATCCTACCTAAAACATGCTGCAGATGGCATTGCTCTCCCAATCGGTATCATTATAAACAGATCAATAAAAGAATCCTATGTCCCTAAACTCTGGCACTCAGCCTTCATTCTCCCACTCCATAAGGGAGGAAAAAATACCAGCATCTCAAATTTCTGCCCTATTGCCTTACTATCTCTTATTTCTAAAATCCTTGAAAAGTGCATCCACATCCAACTTATGCCATTCCTGACCCAAAACAATCTCCTCACACCTACTCAACATGGCATCCACCCTGGCCACAGCAACATAACTGCCCTAATTTCTTTCTTAGATACTGTCAACCAAGCCAGTGATTTAGGACAGCTAGTTTCTACTGTTCTTCTTGATCTGTCCAAGGCATTTGACACTATCTCCCATAACCATCTGCTCTGTCATCTCTCAAATCTTTACATCTCCCCTAAAACTCTATCCTGGTGTTCCAGTTATCTATCAGACAGCTCTCAAGCTGTCAAATGGAAAAACTCCATCTCTCCCTTCTTACCCACCCCCACTACTGTCCCACAGGGATCCATCCTTGGACCTATGCTATTCATCTTCATAAATAACTTTCACACTGCTATTCCTGACACCAAAATCATTCAATACACGGATGACTCAACCGTAGTCTGCTCTGCCTCTAACCTCTCTGAATTGCTCTCTAAAACCCAAATTGCCTTCTCAAAAACTGAAAACTGGATGCACCAAAATCACCTCTCTCTTAATGCTAGCAAATCCAAAATTCTACTATTCCCACCCACTAAGAACTATTCCTTCAATAAAAATGACTTCAAAATCCTTAGCCAGACCAACACACCTATAGAAGTCATGCCCTCCACCAAACTGCTAGGTATAATAGTTGATGAAAACCTAAAGTTTGATTTACATGTACAACAGAACATTAAAAAGACCCACCAAAAGCTAGGTATGCTGTATAGGAACAATCACTTTCTCTCCAACTCCACAAGACACGCTCTAGCCTCTACTTTCCTCCTTCCTTCCTTATTATATGGTGCTCCTCCCCTAACCAACCTGTCCTCCTCCATTACCTCCAAACTAGAAAGCTGCTACAATAAAATCTCTAAATTTGCCTCCAAATCCAAAAATTCCACTCATCACTGCCTCGCCGTACAAGCCCTGAACTAGCTAGAACTACCAAACCACCTAGATTACCAACAACTCTCTACAGCTCATACACTAATTTTTCAGCCTACAAAATGCCCTGCTCTAAATAATATCCTTCCCTCTATATACCCAACAGAACCCTTAGATCTAAACATCAGAACTTAATAGCTATCCATAAACCCAAACATCCTGCTGACCAACTGCTCCTCTCCTATGCTCTAGGCAAAAAATGGAATTCCCTTCCTCAATCACTAAGAAGCACCCCAAACTATGAAAATTTCAAAGCCCAGCTTTTCATACACCTGTCTACTAAATGGAAATGCCCCTGCCTCCTCCCTACTTAAGCTCTGATTACCTTAAGCCTTAAGAGTCTCCCCCTTCCAGCAAATAATCCCTCCTAACTTAAGCTTCAATCACTTCAAGCCATAAGAGTCTCCCCTACTGGCACATAATCCCTATATATCTCCCTCAGACATATTCTTTCACCTCTATCAAATCTCCCTGCATTCTCCTACGGCTTTATTCCTCTCCTTACTTCTTCCACTCCTACAGCTATTTTTGCTCAACAAAACTTGTAAATATTGTATACTCCTTTCTGCTCTAATATATGCATGTAAAGCATATCCACAATTTCTCAAATTCATGTAATTTCTCATTACTTATCAAATATCTATACAACCTTAACACTCATTTTCAAGAAATTTCTGCTAACGTTTACTCAGTGATAAAGCTTATCTTAATCAGCTCTACGGAATTGTTTCTGGTACTAGGTTGTACCTCTTGTGATCATATATGTAAATTGCTAATGCATTCTCAGACCTTGCTTGTATTTCTTGTAAATCCTGTATGTAAACTGTTTCTTTTTAATGCATTCTCGGAGCTTTTCTCCCCGGGCCTCCACTGAAAATGGGCCATGTTGACCCAGTAGACTTCCCCGGTAATCAAACTGGAAATAAAATAAAATAAATAATAAATAAAACATAACTGACTAAATGAGGCTCAAATCTGGCAGTAGATTGCAGTCCAGCCACAACTGTAAAAGAAGCTACAAGACAGAGGCCCCAGACTTTATTCAAAACACAAAATAGCTACCAGTTACATGCAATTCTACATATGGAAATTGAAGTGTATAAACAGTGCTGTAATCCACAATATTCACACAACTGCTAATGAAGCTACAAGACTAGGGTTTCAGAACCAACTAAAAAATATAAACATATAACTTTAGTGTTTTAACCATGAACAAAAAGCAGAGGGGTACAAAATCTATCACCGCACAGGGTTCTAAAGTGCAACTTAAAATATTTGAGGCCAATTTATATAAAAAACTTTTATTGTGTTATAAAATGAATAAAAACATTTTTGAAAAAAAAGAAAATTGAAATAGAAGTGCAGTGTAATGTATAAACAATGCTACAATATTGCAGTAATGCACAATCTTTACACAACTGCAATTGAAATTAAACAACTAGGGTCACAGAACTATGGCCATTCCTGCTTGCCCTGTCTGCATTGACATGGATCACATATCTGGCCCTTGAGTCACCCCAGCAAAGGTCAGCTCATGTATGACTACTACTGGAGTGTCTGTTGTCCAATACTGAGTGTGACACTGCTAGGCCAGCTACCTGGGATGTTGTAATTATTCATATGTCACCTGTGAATGCTACTATGACACATATGCTTGTCTTACAAATGTAAGAGACTTATAATTGCCTGTTATGTTTGGTCTGTTCCTCAGACAACTTCTGTTTTTGTGATGTCAGTAGGATAATGTGAGAATTGTAGTCAGTAAATGTTGGCATCCATTTGCTCTCTCAACCCCAGACTGTAACTGACTGTCTAGAGGAGAAGGGTAATACTTACAACACACCACCAGTCTCACATAGTCCTAACAAACCAAGACAGGCATATAACCCACATAAATACACAAAAACATACTCAGAGGCTCTAAATAAAAATCTGCAAAAGCAACAGAGACCTCCAAAGCAGACATCCAAGCTACCTCCACAACCGATCACCAACCATGAAACACATACTTCACATAAGCAGTGTGCCACACAATCACAGTCCTTAAGGCAACCCAACACACTAGTGATAGGCGACTCTATAGTCAGGCACACTGATGTCCCACTAACTTGGCTGGACAAGGAGAGGATTACAGTTAGCTGCCTGTCAGGCACCAGGATCTACCACATAACACAAGCACTCAGGTCACTCCAGAACAGGTACAAATCTGACTCTGTCATTGTACATGTTGGTGTGAATGACCTGAGATGTACCTCCCTGGACTACATGAAAAAAAAACATGGAAGAGCTCTCTGATCATGTAGCCCAGGCAGGTATGACCCTGACCCTGAGTAGCATCCTGACTTCACCAAGAATGATGCCACAGTATAAAGAAAAAATGATCAACTTCAACAATTGGGTAAGTTTCTGGTGTCATTCAAAGAGGAACCAGTATCTGTCTGCCTGGGATGACATGCTCAACAAACCACGTTGCTTCACAAGAGATGGCTTGCACCTGTCCTCTTAGGCTTTTGAATACTGGCAAAGGCTCCTGCCACCCCCATAGCGACTTTTTTAGGCAAGGCTCAAAAGACAAACCCACCACCATAAATAGCACAAGTAACCAAAAACTGAGGGTAATGCTACTCAACGCCAGAAGTCTAAACCTCAAAATGCATGCACTCGAAGCACTCCTCAGTATGGAAAACATTGATATATGTGCAGTAACAGAAACCTGGTTTAAGGCTCCAGAGAGCACCCCAGCACCACCAGGCTATAACTCATACCATACCTTTCGGCCACAGAACCTGGTCCGAAACACAAAACGTGGGGGTGTATCCATATTCATCAAGGATACTCACACCTCTAGGTTAGTGGCGCAACACGATGCATCAGAGATCATCAAAGTGCAACTAACAATGGGCAAAACTGCATTCCAAATTGTAGCTTGCTACAGATCACCCACCATGACCCAGGACCTCCATTCCACATTTCTGGAGACACTGGGTAATATGCAGGTCCTACCAAACACCCTAATACTGGGTGATTTCAACTACCCAAGCATTAACTGGGAGAACTACTCAAGTACTAACTCCCTTATCCAACACTTCCTAGAATTTACAAACTCGAATGCCCTGGATCAACTGGTCAACACCCCCACCAGAGGGAACAACATATTGGACCTGGTCATCACCAACATGTGCAACCAGTGCTCCACACCGAATGTCAACCCCTCACTGGTTAGATCAGACCATAGACTAATCACTCTGGATATTCACATTCTGCCCCCAACCCCAATCAAGGAAACCACCGTGAAAAACTTTTCAAAAGCAAACTTCACATTGCATAAGACCAAAGTGGAAGGGTTCACAGCCCCCATGCCAATGGACAATGCTTTACAAGCTGCTGAAACATATACAAAGGCACTCTATGATCATCTGCAAGAATGCATGGATCATGCTATCCCAAGTAAAACCAAGACTCACTCCTCCAAGAAAAGGAAACCAGTCTGGTGGACACCCAACTCATTACATCCGAGTGACGTCTCCAGGCGTTTCTGCACTTACCTCCTACTGCTCCTCTAGGCGTCAAATATTACTTGTTCATACTTGCATTAATAATTTCAAACCATGCTACATATAAGGTATCAGGATATTTTATCTTGAAGCATACATGATGGCAAACACAATTGTACTGATATTTGACCTCTGTCAATGAGTATCTATTAGAATTGCAAGGTGATGACTTAATTTTTAAAGGCTCAGGGCACACCTACTAGGAGTTAAAGGTACACACTCAAACGACTTGTAATGGAGGGAATGAGTTAAACCGGCTCTACAGTAGAAGGAGGAAACTAGTACAGATAAGAGCAAAATCCCTAAAAGGAAAGAAATCCCTGATCAGTATCAGCAAGAAACTACGATCCCTCATTAAATCATCCAAGGCTAGCTTCGAAAGAAAAATTTCCAAGGACTCCAAAGATAAACACAAAGCGCTCTTTAACTATGTCAAGAACTTAAGTGGAAACTCAGATCTGCTCTGTGTTGGTGCAGAATGGCACAAAATACACTGAACCAACTGATATTGCCAACATTTTGGCAAACAGGTTCAGTGCAAACTTCACACCCCTCTCACCACCTAAAGGGCCCATAACCATACCAGAAAAATGTAAGGCTACGACAATCACCGACACACAGGTTAAAACAGCCCTATCCAAAGCCAAAAGCACAGCCACAATGGGACCAGATGTTGTCCCAGGCTATGTCTTAAAAGAGCTCCAAAATGAACTAACCCCTCACCTAAATACACTGTTCAAACTCAGCCTCTCTACAGGCTATGTACCCACTGAGTGGCACACAGCAACAGTTATCCCACTCCACAATGGTGGTGCCACAACGGACCCCGGGAACTATCGCCCTATAAGCCTGACTAGCCTGGTCTGCAAGGCTATGGAGCGCATCATCATGGAAATCATTAATAGAAACATTGGGAATCTCCAAACTTTGAACCCCACCCAGTTTGGCTTTGTTAAGGGCAGATCATGCCTCCTAAACCTGGTGGACTTCTTTGAGACAGTTGCCAAGGCTTTAGATGAGGGTAAGGAGGTTCAAACAGCTTACCTAGACCTCACAAAGGCTTTTGACACCATTCCCCATTCTGGTATTATAGACAAACTCACAAACCTGAACATTAACCCCTATGTCACAAGATGGGTTGCAAATTGGCTCACAGACAGAACCCACACAGTGAGAGTTGCAGACTCTAGGTCCGACTCTAAACTGGTTACAAGTGACGTCCCCCAGGGCTCAGACCTAGGACCCCTCCTGTTCGGTATATACTTCTCAGAGGTGCAGGCAAGCACAGGAGGACTTTGGCTGACCAAGTTCACAGACAACTGCAAATTAGGGGCCATAATTGATTCTCCAGCTGATACCTGGTGTCAAAATCAAGGCCTCAAGCTGAATGCCAAAAAGTGCATAGTCATCCCCTTTGGAAAAAACAAAGTACCCACGAATTACCACATAGGTGATAGTCCCGTAAATACAGAAAAAGTAATAAGGGATCTGGGGACCCAAGTAGATAGCAATCTCTCCTTTGATAGTCATATTGGCAAGGTGGTTAGAAAATCCTTCTATGTGGCCCACCATCTCAAAAGGGTTTGCATCCAGAACAAAGGAGGTTATTGTGCCTCTCTACTCATCATTTATTAGACCCATTATAGAATACAATGCCCCATTTGGGATATACCTTACAAGACACCTGCAACAGCTGGAAAGACCACAAAAGTACCTAACCAAGAGGATTACTGGCCTCAAACAGATGGCCTATGCAGCCTGACTAAAGAAACTCTAGCTGTACTCGGTTTCATACCACTTACTCATAGGTGATCTCTACTTGACATACAAGGCCATGTCCAACCCAGAATTGATGGATATGCTCCACCTAAAAAAAGAACAAATCCCTGATAGCCATATGGTCTAGGGATATAAACCTTACCGCAATGATAAATAGGATGTGTTGGACTGATAGATTCCTGATCCAGAGGCTCCCTATGCTTTGGAACAAGATTCCAATATACATCAGGCAGAGACCCTCACTAGCACTCTTCAAGAGAAACCTTGACGGGTGGATGAGAGACAGAAATTTACCCCAGGGATCACTGCAGTAGCTCTGCTGGACAGAGGTGCAGGGAACTAATGGCTCTGCTGGTCAGAGGCACAGGGAACTAATCTAAGGGGGTGGTGAAAGCAAACACACTCTGGCTAGGCTTATAAATGCCCTTAGGCAGATAGCCTAGTAATTACCTATGAAACTATGAACTTATATAAGGTATGTGCATAGTACACAACAGATGCAGAAGTGTGTGTTGAACTGTATGTGATATACTGAGCTCATACCTGACAACTGTCCAGAGTTGTGCAGACTGACCACATGTTTACCTCATATTTGTAGTCAATGACCTCATACAGTTGTGTATTGTCTGGCACATCACTGGAAACCTATTAAAGACTGAAGTCATAAAATAATAGCATACATTTGATTGTCTAATGTCATATCATGTAGAGTAGACCTGTGAATGCAACACCGTCTAAGAGTGTTTCAGCTAGATTCATATAGTGACATTATTTTTTTGGCCTTTGCTCATCACTGATGTGTGCCTTTGTGCAGGTGTCTTGCTCTATCAGGAGCTAGGTGTCTTAGCATGAAACCCATGGTAATGCAAGCGTACCTTGTCCAGTAGGATGCCGACATTTGGGCAGTCACTGACACCTGCTTTGCAGCTGTGGAGAGCACACTAACCTTGCCAGGTTACTCATTCCATCATACATTTAGACCCCAAAAGGAGGTCTGCAAAGCCACAAGAGGTGGAGTGTTTAACATCATCATACACATACACACCTCCAGGCTGGCCAAACAGTATGATGCATGTGAAACATCCCGAGTACAGTTAACAGTTGATGAAACACCTACTTAAATCATAGCTAGCTACAGGCCTTCAACCATGACTATGGACACCCTCAACACCAATTGGGACCTGCTGGAGTCTGTCAGGATTCAGTTGTCTACCCTGCTCCTGGGTAACTTCAACTACTCATCCATAGTGTGCATGACCTATGCCACCTGAACATGAATGCACAAAGATTCCTTGGCTCTGTCAATGGCAATGCAGTGGATCAGCCAGTCATCACTCCTACGACAGGTGGAAATATCCTGTACCTGGTCCTAACCAACATGAGTAGCCACTGTAGCACTCCTACAGTGTCATCCTCCTTGGTAAGATCTGACCACATAACCATCACTGTTCAGGTCATCATCTCCTCTGCCCCCCCCCTTGTTAGGGTCAAACAAAATTAACTTTACACAAATGACTATAAATCACCTTAGACCAGGTAGAAGTAGCCTTACAGCCAATGTCCCATCAGTTGGAACTAGCAGTAGTGTCCAGGCCAACACCACAATACTATGTGGGCACCTGCATCACTGTATGGACTCAGCAATACCTGACAGGACACCATCATCTCCCTCTCTGTAGGGTAAACATCCGTGATGGACAGCAGCAATACAGAAATACCATAACAGGTGGAAATAATTGCTGGACAGGGCCAAGAAGGAACAGGTGCCTTATTGGAAGAAATATCACCTTGGTCTTCAAAAGCAAATAAGGTCACAGGTGAATTATCCAAAGGCTATCTTTGAGTGCAGACTGGACACATCCACCAAGGCCAATCATTAGGCCTTCCACACATGTGTCTCCAATCCCAGAGGCAACACACAAATCTGCTCTGTAGTGCTGGTCAATAACACCACATACACATACAGTATA
Source organism: Protopterus annectens (assembly GCF_019279795.1). Classification (NCBI taxonomy): domain Eukaryota; kingdom Metazoa; phylum Chordata; order Ceratodontiformes; family Protopteridae; genus Protopterus; species Protopterus annectens. The sequence continues at coordinate 204,221,654 of NC_056751.1, forward strand.
GATATAGGCAACTGGCTGTAGACAGGTGAAGTGTAAACATCACCCCACCTGTCCCCCCATCGGAAAAAAAATGTGCATGCAAAGCACCTGCCCCCCCTCCCCTAATCATCAGGAAACAGGTCCATAATACCCTCTCAAAGTCAACACACAGAAGTCTCCATAGGCCTGTTACCATCCCTGACTGCATCTTACATGAACACATGAATGGGCTCTCTGATCCATTCTGCACTGTAGTCAACCAAAGCCTGAGCACCGCTGTCATCCCATCAGCACAGAGGACAGCCACTGTCATCCCTATACACAAAGGCAGAGCAATCCACCGACCTAGCCAATCATGTGCATGTCAGCCTAACTAGCCTGCTCTGCAACGGCATGGAAGGCAATATCAAGAAAATTATAAACAGGGACTTCAGCAACATCAAAATGCCTGAGCCCACACAGCATGATATTGTCAAAGGGAGAACGTGCCTGTTAAACCTGGTCAACCTTTCTGAAGTGATCAACGAACACAAGGACGAGGGGAAGATGGTGATCAGTGCCTAAGTTCACCTAGCCCAGTTCTCTCACAAGAATCCCCAGGCAGCCAGGATACATACACCTACACAGCTAGGCATCAACCTGTATGTTACCAGGTGGGTAGTGACTGACCCAATGATAGTACCCACTCAGTCAAAGTAGTGGAACCCACCTCTAGTAATAGAGTCTTCCAAAGTGGTGTACCCCAAGGATTAGTATGGGGGCCTCTACTGTTTGAGATATACGTATCTAAGGTACAGGACAAATGTAGTGGTCTGTGGCTGACCAGGTGTACAGATGCTTGCAAAGTGGCCACTGTCTTACATTCCCCTATTGATGTGATCATCCCACAAGAGGCCCTCACACAATTAATGACTGGTGCAAGAAGCATTTCAGCAAACTGAATGCCAGGAGAGGCATCATTCTCCCTGTGGTGGCAGATGCCATCCACACTAATTATGACAGTAATAATGTACTGAGCATGCAATCAGGTGTGAGGCAATGTGTGCACCGAGGATGGCAGCAACCTGACAGTTCCCCATGATGTGGGCACCACTGTATGGAAGGCTGTCTATATGGCCCACCTCACAAATATGGGTATGTCATCCAGCAGCCAGGAGGCCACAACATCCCTGTACTCCACCCTTATTAGATGCATTACCAAGTACAATGGCTCCTTTGGCATGTACCTTGCCAAGCAAATGCAGCAGTTGCAGATACCACAGAGGCTCCTGACCAGGCAAATCCAGGGTCTGTAACAACTATCCAATACAGGGAGGCTGAAAGCCTTGTCCCTGCACTCAGTCTCATACAGACTGATCATAGGTGACCTGTGTCTGGCATACAAGGTAATTTCGAAATCAACATTGATGATGTTTCTGCATATCTGTAAGGCAAACCCCACTCATGCATCATGCACACAAGGCCCTCACCTAGTCTTTGACATGTATAGTACTTGTTGGCAGGATACTGTAGTGTCCCACACAATACACTGTCTGCAAAATATACTCCCTTCCCATGTCTAGCAGAGTACGTGTATAGCCCTCTTGAAAAAGAAGCTGGATAGCTGCATGGGAAATGGATGGGACACCCCTGGGATCTTGCAGGTGTAGCAGCTGGACAGGAGAAACAGGTGCTGGCTTTGAAGAGACATGGGAGAACGTCTAAGCCAGGCTTATGAGGACATCAGGGCCAATAGCCTGGTATCATCTTATGAGGCTATGTACCTAGTACTTTAAATGTTTCCTGTATGTATTGCAGACTGTCCTGTAATGTTGTCTCAAATGAAAACCTGTGAGACTGAACTGTGTAGGTACTGCAGTGATAGTGTATATTCTTGTCCCGTCATCAGTTATCATCACGTATTATTACACCTTGTCATTGTGTGTGATCTGTATAGCAGTATGTCAGTTCTTACAGTACGTGCATATGCACTTGGTGACACTGTAACTCTCACTCCAGTAGCCTTGGTTTTGGCCACAGTTGCCATTCTGCTACTAAGCCCATCACACAGTAGGATTTGTCACCCTTTGTTGTGGGACTTACAGTATTAGTGAAAGAGATGGATTGTGGCAGGCAGTACTACTGTAAGGTCTACCCTGAAGGCCCAATAGGTGTCACAGCTGTGCCAAACTGTATCAGGAGTGTTTGGGTGTGAGTGTGCACATGTGTGTGTGTGTGTGTGTGTGTGTGTGTGTGTGTGTGTGTGTGTGTGTGTGTGTGTGTGTGTGTGTGTGTGTGTGTGTGTGTGTGTGTGTGTGTGTGTGTGTGTGTGTGCATCAGCAAACATAATACTGCAGGGTATTAATTCACATATGTTGTCTTCCCCTCACAAGTGAACACAGAGGTTCATGTCCCTCCCCTTACAAGCCTGATGTCAGTGTCTTAGTAGATTCCCATGATGATGGTGGTCATAGTGAGGCACATGTGGGCTTGTTGGTGCCTGAATCTGTGCCATTGTTTGGTATCCCACTTTCAACTACCATGTCTCCACACACAGTCAGTATGCCCACACATACCCAGTCCCCATCAGCCACAGATAATGGACAGGTTAAGGGTGGTGGCATGGAATAGGCTAGTGTGTTGAGTATGGTGAGTATGAGTGTAAACACCAGCCATAGGCTGAGAGCAGGCGAGGTCACACACAGACAGATGAACAGTGGTGCCCAAAAGAAGACTGCTGCCCATCAAGCCTCTGTCACAAGTGTCACAGCAGGTGTCACCAGATGCATGTTATGGCCCATCATGGAGGCACATGCATGTACTGACTGCAACACCAGACAGATGCTCAGGGTCATGAATGCTGCACTTCCTGCCATGCGCGACAACCTTCATGGCATTTGTAATGCCATACTTCATCTTTCTGATGTCATGGAAAGACAGTGGGGTGAGACATTGTCACTGCTATACCGTGCAATTTCTGTGTTTGAGCATGTGGTGGGAGTAGGGCATCGGCAAGGTGTACCTAGGTCAGCAACATGATTAGCTGTAAGCCCAGATGGCCATACACATTCACAGTCCCATAGTGGCAGTACCAACAGCACTACCAAAGGGAGACTGCTGTCCACACAACACCAGAGCAGGCCATAGGCACGTTGCCATGGCCAGTCCCATCAGGGATGCAGATCCAGCAGACAGCAGCCACCATCAGGGAGTAATACTGTATCTGTCCTTGGGCCTGGCTGTGCCAGTGATACTCCTGGCAGAACCATCTGGGAGGCATCCCTGCTGGGAGATGGTGAACAATAGATCCTGCCATGTATGGTCGATGGCCATCCAACATAGCCCTGTGTCAGGCATTCACATCACTTGATGGAGTGCAGACAAACACTCACATATCCCTATCACAGACCAGTCACCGCCAGACATGCACGGCTCCTCTGCACTGACCAGTTGAACATCTCCCCTCCAGACACACACACACAAACACACACACACACACACACACACACACACACACACACACACACACACACACACAATGTCAGTCATATGGCCCAGCTTAGGCCTCTGTCAATCCAACATCACACCCTGTGCATGTGATGATACCTGTGCCACAACCCTGTTATCCATGTCATCGATGCACAGACATGCTCATATGGGTCTGATGCAGACTATAGTACAGTGTAGCAATGTCATGCTATGTACGGTGCTGTCTGCTGGCATTAGATATAGGTACACATCAAGGTGTATGTACCTTGTTAGCCATGATGCACTATTGCTGTTAGTATTGCTGACTTACTTTAGTGTCATTTACTGTATTCCGGTTGTGTTCCTGGTGTCTATGTGTCTGCAGGCTGTGGCCTGCTGAGAGTAGCAACGATGAGTAAGGCAGAGTCAAAACACAGTGACCTTTTCATAGCAAAGGTACAGTTGTATATGTAATGAAAAAGTAAAAACAAGTGAAACCAAGAGGGTGCAGTTATCCTTGAGTCCGGAGCCCATTAAGGAGACTTTCTTCTTAATCTTTTCTTAACGCAAATTTATTAAATAAAAAAATATAACGTTTTCGCCACTCTAACTAAAGCAGTTTCCTCAGAGAAACACAGTCAATTCAAAAAGGACGCCTTTTATAGCAACAGGAAGTGACAAAACACAGAATCACTATACTTATTTAGAAAAAGAAGTAATTATTGTACAACAACAATTTTCTAAATAAAAATATATACACATGTACATTTGTGACACTTTAAAGATTTTTAAAAACTTATTAAAAACTTATGTGGTGCAAATATCTATTATGTTTTGTATGCCAATCTTATATGTAAAATTAATTAATTAATTGAATAATTAAAAAGTACTTGAAAATCAACACTACCTAAAAGTTAAGTGATAGGTGAATACACCTACAAGTCAAATGTACTTAGTTTCAAAAACAGGGGATTACCTATCTGAAATAACTTCTTAATTTTAGGACTGCTGAAATATTACTATTTTCATTTAGTCCCGGGAACCTGAACGCATCCAGTTTTAATTGCCATTCAAGTTCCCTGGCTTCCAAAATTAAAGAAGTGGGACCTCCACGGATGGTATGTGGCACTTGGTCAATACACATAAAAGAAAAACTATGTCCTGAAAATGCCTTGATATGTTTAGCTAATGCGTTAACTTCTGAGCTTTTTCTGATCGCATAGTCATGTTCATAGAACCGATCGCGGGCCCTGCGGTCCATTTTCCCAATATAGAAACCCGGACAACAGTTGCATAAAGCAACATAAATCATTGATTTTGATTCACAGTTAAACTTCTGGAAGATCTGGTATTTTCTGTTTCTAACTATAAAAGAATTACCAGTCTTAACCACTTTGCACCAGTTACAAAAGCCACAAGGAAACATTCCTTGTCTGCTATGTTGAGTGTATGGTAAGCTGCTTTGCAACAGTTCTTTCAAGTTACTTCCCCTTTTGTATACTATTTGAGGTTGGTGTCCTAGTTTCTCTACTAAGAAAGTATTGTTAGAAATGAGGAACCAGTTTTTAAGAATAATCGACCAAATAGCTTGGGAATTTATGTTAAACATCGTAACAAAACTCAACACAAATTGTGTTTTATTGTTGGTGTTAGTTGGTTCTACAATAGTAATTGGTACGGCTGGGCTGGTGTTGTGGGTTTCTTGATTAATGTAAACCTCCATTCTATTTAGAATGGGTTTATACATCCCTTCTGTTCTTTTAATCTCAACTTCTTTAATCAAATCATCCAAAAGGTCAACTGGGTACCCACGGTTAAGGAACATGCCTTTCAGAAAATTGCATTCAGATTCAAAACTAGTAATAGTACTGCACATCCTTCCAGCTCTCACTAATTGTCCCTTAAAAATGGAACGTTTCTGTTTATAAGGATGAAAGCTGGAATAATGTAACATGGAACTGCAGTATGTAGGTTTTCTATACACAGTAGAAATGAAAGAATGGCTAGTAATGTCTTTGATTAATTTAACATCCAGGTAGTCAATTATAGTTGTAGAGAATTTATAGGTAAATTTCAAGAATTCAGTGGTTGCATTAAGTTCCTGGACAAAAAGACCAGCTTCATCACTATTACCAAAGAATAGAATGAAGATGTCGTCCAGGAACCTAGCATAAAACTTAATGTGTTTGGTAAGGTGTTTATTCATCAAGTAGTTCTTCTCCCAGGATGCGACAAAAAAATTAGCAACACTGGCTCCACAAGGGGAGCCCATGGCAATCCCTTGTTTCTGGATATAATAGTCATCCCCAAAGATGAAATAATTTGTGGAGAGGACGATATCCAGTAACTCAGTGACAAGGTCAATTTCACTCTTGGTGACGCCAAAATCACTTAGGAGGAGTCCTATCCATTCAGTCGCTTCCTGGTGTGGGATGGAAGTGTACAAATCAACCACGTCCACTGTCAGAAAGTTGTAACTTTCATTAAAAGGGATATCATTGATGTTCTGCAAAAAAGTCCAAGAATCTCTACATAGTCCCTGTATCTGCTTTAGATATTTAGACAGAACACTGTCGATAAGTTTAGAACAGGGGTATGTAATGGATGACCTCCCATCAACAAGGGCTCTCATAGGTGGATTTGTGACGTCCTTGTGGATCTTTGGGATGCCAAACATAATTGGTATTCTAGGAGAGCAGATATCAATGTAGTTGTAAACATCGGCATCTATTTTGCCTGCTAAATATAAATCCCGAAAATAGCCTCTGATTCTATGAAATGAACCATTCACTTCATTGATTGAGGCTGGACTGTAAGCAGGTGAATTTAACACTATCAACATCCTCCTTTGGTACGCTAACTTGTCAAACACCACAAGCCCACCCCCTTTGTCAGGTTTAATCAACCTGACAGGAAGTCTTCGTAAATTTTCCAGGGCTGACACCTGTTCTTTGGTGACATTAATCTTACTGATGTCGTCTTTGGATGGTAGCTTTGAAAACTGGTGTCTAAAATCAGCTTCACAAACATTTTTAAATAAATGAAGTGTTGTATGTAATGGTGGATTAAAAGTACTTAATAATTTTAACTGGGGGTGGTCAGTGGTATTTTCGTTACTGTTTTCATCACAAAATAAAAGTTTTAAATTTAATTTGCGAACGAAACACTTTAAGTCAATAATAACTTTAGCCAAGTTCACTTGTTTACTTGGTACAAAAGTGTTGCCGTAAGACAATAATTTAACCAAATCACTGTCAAGACTAATATCAGAGAAGTTATATATTTTAAAATCTCCTTTTTTATTTTGGATAATCACAGGAAAGGATTTGGCAGTATTGTCTACGTCAACATAAGGGGCACAGTTGACTACTGATGGTATCTGTTCTTGTTCTTCTTCACTTGAGTCTGTTTGTTGCGTGCCCCTAAAAAATTGTTATTGTGGTAGTTATTACTGTAAGCTTTAATTCTGTTGCTACGTCTTGGACCATTGTTAAAATCTTCATTCGGTACGTTATTATCAAAATCTAGTTCTTCTTCAGGAATAGTATCCTGATTTGACAGACCTGGTCTATTGTTAGTAAGAGGACCTATCCTCTGACAAGGGTCTATAAGTTTAAGATATGCTCTGTTGTTATTAAATGCAAGTCTGTCTCTATCTAATTTCTTGGACTTGTTGTTTTTCAGTTTAAAACAGAACTTATAAACAGAAACGTTCCATTTTTAAGGGGCAATTAGTGAGAGCTGGAAGGATGTGCAGTACTATTACTAGTTTTGAATCTGAATGCAATTTTCTGAAAGGCATGTTCCTTAACCGTGGGTACCCAGTTGACCTTTTGGATGATTTGATTAAAGAAGTTGAGATTAAAAGAACAGAAGGGATGTATAAACCCATTCTAAATAGAATGGAGGTTTACATTAATCAAGAAACCCACAACACCAGCCCAGCCGTACCAATTACTATTGTAGAACCAACTAACACCAACCATAAAACACAATTTGTGTTGAGTTTTGTTACGACGTTTAACATAAATTCCCAAGCTATTTGGTCGATTATTCTTAAAAACTGGTTCCTCATTTCTAACAATACTTTCTTA
>NC_056751.1:204534173-204624173 GCF_019279795.1 Protopterus annectens
GATAGTATGGCCTTCCTACTTCACGTTGTTGGTGTGCCATTAATATGTGTTCCGCAGGTCGCAGGTATGTTCCGCCGAGTGGAGGCGGGTGATCCCCACATACTGGATAGCACCTTCGCTGCTGTATGCGCTGGGATTCGCATGGCAGGATGGATGTCTCACGGGTGTATGTACTGCTGTTTCCATGTTTATGTCCTGTGTCATGCCCTACTACGGCTGTGTGATTCCACCAGGCTTGCTATTATGGGTGCCATCTTGTCTGTACATTTGTCCATCCTTGGGAAATGCCTACTGGACACTGATGTAGGGCTGAACACATTTCACACATGCCTTTAGCATTACCCTATGGGTGCTTTGCATCCTTACTGGGGACTAAGGCACGTCCTGTACCTGCAGCCCTCCCACGGGGCGGGACAACGGATTATCAGCCAAACAACACCGAGACCCATTTTGCATACCCAGGATACCAGGGCTGCAACCCCCCACGGTACGCATGACACATCCTTCATGTGCGGAACTGGGATATGGACGCACATGTATGGACACGGCAGTCTGGGGACCTCTGTTCATATGTCCTGCATGTCATGGGCAGGTATCATCAACCTTAAACACGCTGGTGGTGCATATGTCTAGCGGTGCCGTAGTCACGGTATGTACTCGGATTGGCTTTTTCTGGCGCATACTGGCAAAACAGTCAGAATTTTTGGAGTCCTACAATGGACACCGATGTGCATTTGTAAAGTGTAGAACGTGTTTGACTGTCCCCATCTGGCCAGTGGTATTGACTGCCGCTGTATGTTCCCCAGTCGTGGATGTCTGCTTGACTACCCATCGTTTGTATGACATGGCCTATCTATATCCATGTGCTAGTATGCGTAAATACAGCAAACCTTGCGTCCTGCCCATCTTCATAAACGACATTATGGAACATATATCGGCTGAAACAGACACTGTCAAATCGATAGACTCCACAGTGAAAGGATACTGAGCTCTCTCAACTACTAACATGGGGCACCGACGGAGAACGGATGTCATGACATAGGCGTCCCTAATTCACTTCCTTCAGAGTCGGTTTAAAGCGAATTAATCAATAAACCTGCTCATAGTTAGGTGGACAGTGCTCCAAGTCTTGATTATAACGTGACATATACATATCAGTGTTGCATGCCTTACTTCATGGAAATAATGTCAGCAACAATGTGTTAATATATCTACAATATTGGTAAATACAATCAGTATCCGGACACATAGTTGATAATTGGTGAGAGTGCACCTTAGGATGTAGTGTGTTGATCAGGTTATTGTATATCGATGTGTATATTAGTAGCATTACGATAACAAAGCATGGAATCAATAGGTACTATTTAAGCATATATTTCACAATTATGAATGTAAATGTGTGGAGGAGACATCCGTAACCTTCCCTGGTTCCACTGGATCACACACGCACACGTACACTCGCATGTCCGGATTGTGGGTTATGCGCACGCGCACATGCATATCCGTATTCCATTTATATATGTTTACAGTGTCTGTGTGGTTACGTGTTTTGCGTTACTTGTGACTATTCCGGTAACATATGTCTGATCCGGTTGACGGACGTGTGCAGAAAGCACTTACAGCTTTATATATGTAAGAGTCTTTGCAGCATGGACGCTTTCCGTGCACATCTATATGTTCTATAGTCATAATTCCAACGTGACTGCAGTCACGTTTGAGACTTACTGTGACCAGTGCACGTTAGCTGTTCGTTGTCATTAATATGCATACCCGTGGTACCTATGTACATTTACATATCACCCCCGCACACACGCGTCGCCACAGGCATCCATTCCCCTGCTGGGAAAGGTGCGGTACTGCATGTTGAACATTCCTAATTCCCCCTCGCTCATGGCCCAGGATGCATATGTCGTCACCACAGGGCTGTTCAGATGACAGCTGCTTATATCCCATATGCATACAGGCCTTCGATTGTCAGGGTGTTGCTGTGGTGCTTTGGGTTTGGTCTTGTCCACCCACTGTACGGGACCGCCCTGACCCTGTACGAATGTTAGATGAGTCACATGGGCACGTTTTGTCCGTGTCCATGGTACCATGTCACGCCCCCCCCCCAATTAGTCTTAACCGTGTGAACCGATTGTCCGGTGTATCCGTTGTAGATCTCGTTATACTAATTGCACACGGTCTGATCGAACTAACCTACTGCCATTACTAACCCTCCGTATGTATGGGCTGTGTCGCAATATTACAAGGGTTTAACATTGTGTGACGACGTTCACTGAGCCACAGACATGTCCGTTGCTTTTTTTGGCCCGGTTCCGCTGTGCTACACACATTTAACATGGCGTAACAGGTTGAACAGCTCAGACACGAGGACATCGGGTTGTCCGTCGTTGTCTATTATTGAATGTCTCTGTGGAGTTTGTTTCACAAAGCGCCTTTGGCCGGCGAACAGGCATTATGCTGTGCCATTATGTCTGGGGATATATGGTTTCCTTCCTTACGTAGATGATGTGCCATACTAGCAATGACCCTAGCGATGACCCGCGTCTGGGTGTGGGTACTGCTGTATTACCCATGAGAAGAGTGGCCTTAGGGTAAGTGGTGACCTAGGCAGAGGTTGCCACCGATACGTCACCCGCTACCCCCTCCTGGTCTACCTACACCAAATAGAGTCTGGAAAGGTGCCCCGAGTAGAGCAACACCCTAGACGGCTACCTACTTGGCCTATGCCTAAGGCCGGCTATGTGTGTGGTCCCTTGGGCATCGGACTGAGGCGTGTACGTCTGCCGTTGGTATGTCCAGCATTACCCACATCCAGCCCCAAGGCAGTTAACACAACATCCATGGGTCCACATGGTGTCCCAGCTGTGCACTCCGGGGAACTCTATGGGGAATTTAACCCACACTTGGACAGCTGTGTAATCCTAGCCTCACCTCAGGATCATTACCTGAGTAGTAGCACAGGGCGACTGTAGTCACACTCCACATAGATGGTGCCTCCACTGACCCTGGGTATTACCATACCATTAGTTTGACAAGCCTTATCTGCAAAGCCATGGAGATGGATCATAATGGGACACATAGATGAGGACATAGGGGACCGCATACTTTGGATACAACCCAGTTTAGCTTGGTCATAGTCAGATCATGCCCTTTACACGTGTTTCACTTTGTAGAATCAGTCACCAAGGCCATTGCTGAGGGTAAACCAGTCCATACAGCCTACCTCAACCCGGCAGAGGCCGTCGACACAATACCCCCTTACGGTACACTTGATAAACCCGTCATCTTGAATGTAAATCCAGACATCGCCCTATGGGTTGCAAACGGGCTAGGTCACAGAACACACATGGCCATAGTTGCTGGCGCCATGTCATACTCACAGCCAGTCACAGGTGGTGTCCCATGGGGCTCAGTCCTGGGTCCACTATTTCCAGCATCTACGTTTCCAATGTACGCACACAGGGGTTATGGGTGACAATGTTTGCATCGACTGCAAACCGGATGCCAGGTCAGACACACATCTGACACAGATATCCTTCAGGAGTGCCTCACAGATGTGGATAAGTGGTACCAGAGACATGTCCTACAGCTAAATGCCAGGAAATGCATAGGCATACCCTTCGGGATGAACAAGGTTACCCCGAGCTACCATATAGGTGGCAGTCCACTGAACACGGAGAGGGTTACCAGTGATCTGGGGACACGTGTTGTTGTTAACCGTTCGTTAGACACACATGTTGCTAACATAGTTGGGTAGACCTTCCACATTGGCCACATCATCATGAAGGGATTCACATCTAGATCAGGGGAGGTCATTGTCCCCTTGTACTCATCACTCACTAGACCTATGATTGGGTACAATGCCCCGTTCAGAATGTATCTGACCCAACACCTGCAGCAGCTGGAAAGGCACCAACAGTTCTTCGACAAACGGATGCAGGGTCTCAGGTATATGTGTTATACTAACCGACTGAAAGGATTCCAGCTGTATACAGTTGCATACCACTTGCCCAGAGGTGACCCGTGCCTGGCATGCACGGCTGTCGAACCCAGATCTGATGACAATGCATCACGTAAATAATGTAGATCCCTCAGAACCACAAGTGCAGCTGACGTACTCCTTAACACTGTCATTAATCGAGCGTGTTGTTGGGACGGAGTCATCACCCAGACACTCACTATGCTGTGGAGCGACATCCCAGTACATGTGAGGGCAAGCACCTCGCTGGCCTTCTGTTAGTATTTACACATGGATGTCTGGATTGATTTATTTCTGTAACCTTGTAAATGAATGTTACATTAGCACATTGTGAATCTTTACATTTCGTTGGTCTATTTTACAGTACTCATATTCATACGGTTTATGTGTATATATTATGGTTCATTCATATTACTAGGTGTCTGCAGTTCTGTTAATATATTGGCACAATCCGTAGGACATATACATGTAGCTTACACAGTCAGACATTTGGAAAACATTTTATGTTGGTTCATGTTTCATATATGTACATATATTTCCATTTTCCGATGAATACTGTACCTTCAAGCAATGTCTGTTGTCCTCACTGTGTGGGATGTGTAACCCAAGTAAGGTTTGTTCGCTTGTCTGCCTTTAAGGCATGTAATTAGTACCTAGCACATCTAATGTACCAACCAATTAATGCTTGTAAATGTAGTAGGTTGGAATACATTGTATGTAGTCTGAATAAGTCTGCTTATGAAGCAGGCGTGTGCTCCAATAGACTATGGTGACTGCCTTTAATTCTTGGTGTGCTCTGGTTGGTCACTGACGGTCCCTACAGTACCTCGTCTTTGCTTTGGACTTCATCGGCTGGTTGTCTGTGTTTCTTGTATGGGAATGTCAACTGTAGTCCCTATGTGTATGACTTGTGTAATGCTTTACTACGGCAGTGTAATTCCACGGGTTTGCATTTATGTGTGCCATCTTAGTCATACTTGTCCATCCATGTGAATTGCCTACTATACACTGGTATGGGGCTGTACACATTTCACACCTGCATTTTGCATTCCCCGGAGTATGGTGTGCATTATTAGCGGAGAGTGACGCATGTGCTACGCACGTCCCTCCCACGGGGCGGGACAAAGGATTGCCTGCGAAACAACACCGAGGCCAGATTCTACATACCCAGACTCCCTTGACTGCAACAGTGGACAGTACCCATTACACATCCTTCATGTGTGCTGCAGTGTGATGTGGACGCAGCTGTATGGACCCGATACCCTGGGTATTTCTGTGCATGTGTGCTGCAGTTCATGGACAGCTATCATCAACATTGAACACGCTTGCGTGCCTATGTGTACCTGTGACGTGGTGACGACAATTAGGTCACATGAGTAATGCAGGAAGCTAGCAGGCATGCTCTGAACAGAATTTTTGGGTCCTACAATGGACACCGATGTGCATATGTCAAGTTAGATGTTGCTGGACTGTGTCCACCTGCCCAGTGCTTTTCACTGCTGGTGTATGTTCCCCAATCGCGGATGTCTGTTTGACTACCCATTCCACATGGTGCTACATAACCGGCTGCGTTAGTACTGTGAACACATGACATACATCCAAACATGGTGGTTACCAACTGCTTCATATAAACCTCAGACATCCCAATGGGACATATCCGTCACTATATTTCCAATATAACACCACCAGAACATGTTGCTTACCTATGCATTCATGTAACCATGTTGTCTTCGTAGGTGGGAATGCCATAGTTTACACATCCTACGTGACGTTGTGTGTGTGCCATTAGTATGTGTTCCACAGGTCGCACATCTGTTCCGCTGTACGGTAGCGGGTGCTCCTCAGTCTGTTGCTGGCAGACTGAGTGCTGTACGCCGGTGTTGGCACGAGTCCGGCTCTGTATGTGGAATGTCAACTGTGTTCCCTATGTGTATTTCCTGTGTCATGCTTTACCCCGGCTAGGTCATTTACCCTCGTTTTCAGTTGTGGGTGCGATCCTGGCCATACGGTGTCCATCCATGACAATTGCCTACTGGACACTAGTATAGGGCTGTACACATTCCACACCTACATTTAGCATTCTCCGGAGTATGGTTTGCATTATTAGCGGAGAGTAAGGCAGGTGCTACGCAGAAATCCCTCCCACAGGGCGAGTAGAAGGATTGCCTGCGAAACAACACCGAGCACAGAGTCTACATACCCAGAATCCCTTGACCGCAACAATTGCCAGTACCCATTACACATCCGTCATGTGTGCGGAAGTGTGATGTGGATGCAGTTCTATGGACCCGGTACCCTGGGTATTTCTGTGCATCTGTGCTGCATTACATGGAGAGCTATCAGCAACATTAAACACTTGCGGTGCATATGTGTACCTGTGACTACAATGAGTTCCGTTAGGTGATTAAATAATAGGAAGAGCTGTCTTTAGACAAATTTTTGGGTCCTACAATGGACACCACTGTGCATATGTAAAGTGTAGAGCTTGTCGGACTGTGTCCTTGTGAGCATTGGATTTCACTGATACTGTGTGTTCAGGAATCGCGGATGTCTGTTTGACTACCCATTCCACATGGTGCTACATAACCAGCTGATTTAGTACTGTGAACAATTGACATACATCCAAAGATGCTGGTTAACAACTGCTTCATATAAACCGCAGACATCCCAATGGGACATATCCGTCACTGTATTTCCAATATAACACCACCGGAACATGTTGCTTACCTATGCATTCATTTAACCATGTTGTCTTCATAGGTGGGAATGCCATAGCTTACATATCCTACTTGACATTGTGTGTGTGCCATTAGTATGTGTTCCACAGGTCGTACATCTGTTCCGCTGTACGGTAGCGGGTGCTCCTCAGTCTGTTGCTGGCAGACTGAGTGCTGTGATCGCCGGTGTTGGCACGAGAGTCCGGCTCTGTATGTGGAATGTCAACTGTGGTCCCTATGTGTATTTCCTGTGTCATGCCTTAGGGCGGCTATGTCATTTAGCCGGGTTTGCAGTTGTGGGTGCCATCCTGGACATACGGGTGTCCATCCATGACAATTGCCTACTGGACACTAGTATAGGGCTGTACACATTCCACACCTACATTTAGCATTCTCCGGAGTATGGTTTGCATTATTAGCGGGGAGTAAGGCAGGTGCTACGCACACATCCCTCCCACAGGGCGGGAGGAAGGATTGCCTGCGAAACAACACCGAGCACAGAGTCTACATACCCAGAATCCCTTGACGCGACAATTGACAGTACCCATTACACATCCGTCCTGTGCGGAAGTGTGATGTGGATGCAGTGCTATGGACCCGGTACCCTGTGTATTTCTGTGCATCTGTGCTGCATTACATGGACAGCTATCAGCAACATTAAACACGTTTGCGGTGCATATGTGTACCTGTGACGTCAATGAGTTCACTTAAGTGTTGAAAGAATCGGCATTCCTGTCTTTAGACAAATTTTGGGTCCTACATTGGACACCACTGTGCATATGTAAAGTGTAGAGCTTGTCGGACTGTGTCCTTGTGAGCAGTGGGTTTCACTGATACTGTGTGTTCAGGAATCGCGGATGTCTGTTGCACTACCCATTCCACATGGTGCTACATAACCAGGTGATGTAGTACTGTGGACAAATTACATACATCCAACGATGCTGGTTAGCAAATACTCAATTTAAACCAGAGGTCCCCAATGGGACATATCCGTCACTGTATTTCCACTATAACACCACCAGAACATGTTGCTTACCTATGCATTCATTTAACCATGTTGTCTTCATAGGTGGGACAGCCATAGTTTACATATCCTACTTGACGTTGTGTGTGTGCCATTAGTATGTGTTCCAGGTCGCACATCTGTTACGCTGTACGGTGGGTGCTCCTCAGTCTGTTGCTGGCAGATTGAGTGCTGTGTACGCCGGTGTTGGCACGGTCCTGCTTTGTATGTGGAATGTCAACTGTAGTCCCTATGTGTATTTCCTGTGTTATGCCTTCCGGCGGCTATGTCATTTACCCGTGTCTGCAGTTGTGGGTGCCATTCTGGCCATACGCCTGTCCATCCATGACAATTGCCTACTGGACAGTAGTATGGGGCTGTACACATTACACACCTACATTTAGCATTCTCCGGAGTATGGTTTGCATTATTAGCGGAGACTGAGGCAGGTGATACGCACATCCCTCCCGGCGGGAGAAAGTATTGCCTGCGAACGACACAGAGCACAGAGTCTACAGACCCAGACTCCCTTGACTGCAACAATTGACAGTACCCATTACACATCCGTCATGTGTGCGGAGGTGTGATGTGGATGCAGTTGTATGGACCCGGTACCCTGGGTATTTCTGTGCATCTCTGCTGCATTACATGGACAGCTATCAGCAACATTAAACACGCTATGGGTGCATATGTGTACCTGTGGCGACAATGAGTTCAGGTGCAGCGTTGAATAACACATTATTCGATTCTTTCCACAATTTTTGGGTCCTACAATGGACACCACTGTGCATATGTAAAGTGTAGAGCTTGTCGGACTGTGTCCTTGTGAGCAGTGGGTTTCACTGATGCTGTGTGTTCAGCAATTGTGTATGTGTGCTTGACTACCCATACTGTGTTGTGCTACAGGAACCATGTCTTCCGACACCAGAAACCAATGCTATACATCCATTGTTGCAGGTTAACAACCACTTTCATACCATACCCAGAGGTCACGATTGGGAGGTATTGCCACTTTATTGTCGGAACAACACCCCCAGACTGTGTACATCATGGGAACTTTAGGCCAGTCTTACCGGCCATTTCCAATTGTAATTGGCAGACACATGTCAATACATGTATGATAACACATATTGTCATGCAGAAGTTGATCTATGTTATTTGGACATTGGCTTCTGCTTTTGGCATCCGTTGCTGTGAGTGTTGCCAGTTGACATACACATTGCTTGCTCAGAGGCAGACTACACACTACTGCGCAGTACTGTGGTCTCCTTTAAGGACCCTGAGCCAGTGGTCAATGGTACAGCAGCCACTGCATAAATCACATTTGCCATCTACCAGTACCTACAGGACTGCATGAGCCAGTCATTCACTTACCCAACTGTGGTTCACTGTACCAATGCCAAGCATCCAGTGTGGTGTACCCCAGCCATACACAACATGTACAACACGAGGAGGTGGCTACTACAAGGTGGAGCAGACACCTTGTGAGGTGTGACACCCTTGGTCATCATATGTGTAGACTTACACACTGTCATGAAATAGTCCAGGGCACATTCCACAGATATACCTACATGGACCTGGCTAACAATCATACCACCTTCAGTTGCTATGCTGGACACCTGGGAGCTCAGTCCCACATATGCTCTGACTGGGTTCACATAGAGGTGGGGTTTACTCAACATACACACATTGCCAACATACAGGCTGACAAGTCCAGTGAGGACATCTCCACACCCTGCCCACACATGAGGAGATGTGTGTACCACTGGTTTGTGGTCACCTAATGTTCTGTGACACACAGGTGGGACATGCTCTCTCCAGGGTAGTGGACATAGCATCGATGAGACCAGCTGGTGACCCCGCTGTGTACTCCACTATCTCGGTTATGAATTAGACCCACAGTTAGGACAGCTATTTCTTTGTAGCCTCACCTCAGGTAGGGTACCCAGGTTGTGTCACATGGCAACTGTAGTCCCACGTCAGAAGGCCAATACCTCCACTGAGGCTGGTTATTACTGTCCCATTACCCTGAGGAGAAATATCTGCAAAGACATGGGGAGGGATCATACTGTGGCTCGTACCTGACTGCATAGGGGACATACTTACTTTGCCTCACACATGGTTTGTCTTGTTCAGGGGCGGTTCATGCCTTTAAAGCATGGTTGACATTTTCAGGACAGTCGCCGAGGCCACTGATGTTGCTGTTGCAGTCCATACAGCCTACCTCAACCTGGCAAAGCCCTTCATCACATTACCCCCCTCAGGTATCGTTGATAAACCCATTGGCTGGGATGTGAACACGCACATCACAGAATGTGTTGTAAACTGTCTATGTGACACAACCCACACGGTCATAGTTGCTGGCAGCATATCAGACCTACTGCCTGTCAGAAGTGGTGTCCCATGGGGCCCTTCCATGTGTGCACTCCTGTCATACACCTACATCTTCATGGTAAAGGCACACACAGGGGTGCTATGGGCAACAGTGTTTGTAGATGACTGCAAAACAGGTGCCATAGTGGGACAGACATCTGACACAGATATCCTTCGAAGGGGCCTCCCAGGTATGCATATCTGCTGTCAGGGACATGTCCCACAGCTAAATGCAACGTCATGCAACATCATACCTGTGGAGAAGTACTAGGTCACCCCTGTCCAGCATATAGGTGGCTGTCCACTCAGCACAGGGGTGTTTACCAGGAATCAGGGGACAGTGTTGGACGGTCACCATTCATTCCACACACACGTTGCTATCGTGGTTGTGTGGGTCTTCTACATTGCCCACCTGTTGGTGCAGGGATTCACATCTACATCAGGCTAGGTCATTGTTACCTTGTACCCATTACGTGTTACACCTATGATCTACTACGTTGCCCCATTCAGACTGTGTCTGACCATACACCTACAGCAGCTGGGAAGCCCACATAGGTTGATCGTTGTACAGATGCAGGATGACACCATTTTGTGTAATGCTGCCCCACATGTAGGACCCCTGCCACATCATGTCACATACCTGCTGTTTGGTGTTGACCTGTGCCTGACATACAAGGCCATGTCAACCCATATGTCATGTGTATGCTTCACCTACTGTATCCGCATCCCTCAGAATCACTAGGGCAGGTGACATTTACCTTGTCACGGTCATTCATGGGATGTGTTTGGGTGACACATATATCACCCAGACAATCATTATGCTGTGGATCTACATCACAGTACATGTGAGACAGACATCCTTCCTAGCCTTGTTCGCAGCTATGTTGTCCATTGGATGGAGAATTGCAGGTATAGGCCAGGGATTACATCATTATCACTGCTTGACGGAGATACAGCAATATCATGGGTATTTCATCTGAGGCACAGAAGGTTGGCAAAGTCATCCTAACTATGGTGTAGTATTATGGCTGGGCCTGGGACGATGGCCTACCCTGTACCTATGGCCGTGTGAACCTATATTCATAGTTTGTCACATGTACAATTGTCTATCCACTATAGTCTTTCGCCACTGTATATTTCTGTGGCACATGATTGTCCTCTGTATTACATGCAGGTATGCTGTGTACGTTGCACATACGTCACAGTTGATGACGGTGTATCTGTGTGCCTAACACTGTGATACTGAGGACTACCACACATCCTTCACAGCATTACATGCATATGTCCATTCTATTCTTCTTTGGCCTATGGGGGGGGTGTTAAGGCAAACATTACTCAAGTCCCTGTTTGTGCATGCTTCATGTTGGTGTTTGACCAGGCTCCGTTGCAGTCATGTGTTGGACAGTAGTGTGTCTGTGTGTTTGCCATGTGTTTTTATTGCCAGTACATCTGTGGGAGGTGTAGTTGGCACATGTTCCTCTTTGCAGGGACACCCATCCTGGTGTTTGTGTCATGCATCTGCACTTGGCACGTGCCATATGTCCTGTACTATTCCCACAGTCGTGTATGCCTTCATGCACTACTACTGCGTGTTACTGGCTGTGTGTATGTGGTACACATGGACATTGTGATGTTTGTCTTGACCTATTCCAATGCTAGAACGTAAACATCTGTCAATTAAGTCTTTTAAATCAAACTGTAACACTCATTCGTATTTTCAACATGACACTCATTAACACAGGAAGCTGGGATTAATAACATTTTATTGCTGTGCAGCAGGAGGCAAAGGAGTATGCAGTCAAAGTTTAGACATTTGTTCAACTCTATACATGTTACATCTGTATGAGCATTCTGTATACTATCATCCTTTGCACACATTAATGATGTTGTCAGTCACAAGGCATTTACATTGCTAGAGTACAGAACATTGTATTCCTACAACAGTGCTCAGGTAATGCTTATTACATGTTTTCCCATGAGGATAGCCCAACCTTGCAAGCCACATATTCAGTTAGACTGTACTTTGGTAAGTTCTGCTCTGACACGGTTCCAACACTGTTCATATTCAGTCCTCACTCCGTGTCCTACTAGGTTCCTGTGTCTCTCTGCTGAGCAGCTGTACTCTGTGTTACAGCTCACAAGCCTATCCTCCTCAGTAGAGGGATGACAGATATACCTGTACATACATGTATTATTCTCTGACCGAGCAGATGACTAATGCTGACTGACATACACCTGCTGCACTGGTTACTGCTAGGGTTAGGGTTCAATCACACTGCAGCTACACTACAAGCAATTACATGCATGAGAAGCTGTACTGCTATATTGTCAGGTAGAATAATATGCATTATACACTATTAGCTTCTAAATTTGCACGTCATATTATGTTTAAATATGTATTTTGCTAACATTCTCCCTCCTTTGATTGCTTCTACTCTATCCAGAGACATATACAACATTATTTCATTCCCTGGCGTCTTCCTCTGTGGAACGTTTGACTAGGCAAGTAATTTGATGTACATTGCAAGTAGGATTGCATTTTCTATTGACAAATACCACTACAGGTCTTGATACATAGTCTCGGGTACAGGTATGTTGCCAGAGTCCCTGACTAATACTTACATGCACAGTATCCCGCACTAGACACATGCTCCCAATATGAGCAGAACAACACAAATGGCAATCAGGATATTCAGTATGACTGACCCCATCCACCCAATGGTTTGTGGAAATGGTTCGGCAGTGGGTTTGGGCCTGGTTCCGCCATGGATGACACCTGCTATATTACCTGTAGGTGGGCGTTGCTTTTGGTCTCTTCATGTGGTAGTTGGACACAGCGATCTTCTTCAGTAAGCGCACGTACCAATTCTCAGCGCCACGGTGCAGTCGTGCACTATTACATTTTGTGACACAACAGTTCTCATTGCATCCAGTTCATCAGTCACATGTTCAGGAGCGTGAAGTCACATTCATCCTTCCTCCGACAGTTTTGATAACTTCCTCTGTTCCCTGATTGATTTCACTACTCCAGAAGCTGGGGGTGTTCCAGCCCATGTTGTGACGCTGTCACTGCAGTCCATATGAATCGGTATTCCTTTATCTCTTGCAGAGGACTGACATGTCAGAACAGCTTCCATTTCACCCACTGGCTTAGTAGGTGTCTCGACTGTGTTCCCAGTTCTTTCAGCTATATGTGTTATAGTTCGTTTCGCACCCACAGGCAATTGTACAGTATGTCATGTGACTGGAGCCAGATAACCCAAATAACAACTGCGGACCAATTCCCAGGTAACCATTGCTATGCTTATTTCCCACAAACAACATTACTATATTCTACTTTATTACTGATGCGGGTTACCTCTGCATGTAACAAATTCCTGTCTCGAACAGAGGACTGTTTTACAATTCAGGATGTTTCTGCACATCCTTCAACATTGTTCTCATGATGTTTCAATACAAATTAGGAATGGTGCTACAAGTAGTACTGTGATCTTTGGCTGTTATATGACATTCGTAAGACACAGTTATGTTACAAATACTCCCACCAACTGAAACTGTACCATGTTTATGATAACATACAATTCCTTTTTGTGTAACAGGTAAGTACATTGCCACATTGTCCTGTGATCTCACAGAACCTGTATCAAAGTGTAGATATTCACAAGTCTCAATCTATCCCAGAGGGACAAGATGCAGCGGAAGTCCTCCATATGATGTAGGTATGGCAGTACAAACACAGCAATTTCATGTGTTCCTAGTCTCTATATGTCACGCATCATGCCTAGGTATCTGTTGAAGTG
Source organism: Protopterus annectens (assembly GCF_019279795.1). Taxonomy (NCBI): domain Eukaryota; kingdom Metazoa; phylum Chordata; order Ceratodontiformes; family Protopteridae; genus Protopterus; species Protopterus annectens. The sequence continues at coordinate 204,548,052 of NC_056751.1, forward strand.
TGGAAGACACTCTGTGGCCAGTTCATCACGTATCAGTATTTGTATCCGTGTAGTTATATGCAGGTAAGGTCCTGGAAATTGTAACGTAAACACAAACATGGTTAATAGGTGTATAATCATTAGGACAGCAGACATAAATGTCTTTGGGGTTGCTTTGTATTGTTATACAGTCTTCGCCGGGTGATTCGGGCTCTTTGGTATATCAGCTACAAGATGTCAATCAGACTTGATATCCTTTACCAGTTTGAGAAATGTGAGCTGGACCCAGGACGACCTCTCTGCAAACTTTACTGCGGTAGGCGTTGCCAACAGTACCCGGTACAGACATTCGCACTGTCCACTTGGCAATAATGTTCTTTGGATAACAGTGACATACACACAGGATACTGGTGTCAGCTATGCTTCCGTCTTCGTTTGCTCTTATCTGTAACAGACTTTAACTGAAGAACACTGTTACTAGTTAACAATCCTCTCATGTCACCTACTACTGAGTCATCGACCTCCGGCTCTGCAGGCATGACAGCTTTCCACTCTGGCACATGATATGCCATTCCACATACTACTTCGAAGTGGGTGCAGCACTTTACATTTGGAACTGTTGTCATGCTCAGCAATGCTAGAGGTAGACAGCTCATGTAACTCGTCTGGATGTCACCCACCAAACTCCTCTACTTATTTCTCGGGATCCCATTCTACGGCGGCAGCAGTCGTGCTGAGTGTGGGTTGTACATGCAATTGACATTCATGGTAATATGAAGTAATCCCCCAGGTAGCGTGATTGTCTGGTTAACTACATGTGTTCTATTGTCACTGTAGCTTCTTTACAGCATGCCAGATCTAGGGATACTTAATTGTAGTGGCACCTTTGCCACTGCTGCTGCATCCGGATTACTGGTTGGGAATGCTTCTACCCATTTTGATTATATATATGTGTAATCGCTAAACAGTATTTGTTCCCTTCACATTGATGCAGATGTATGAATTCCATACAAATAGTACGGAACGGTTAGGGTGGTGTGGGTAAACTCACTCCCTTCGGTTTAAATACTCCCTGTGCATGATATCTACGGCAAACGTGACACGCTGCTGATGAGGTTTGTATGTGGTTCGTAATTCCGTATGTTAGGGGTATTCTGTTAACCAAATGTACCATCCCCCCTGTTGAGACATGTCTCTACCCATGGCTCCACAAAGCCGCATATCTGAATATATTAGACGTTAATATTGGCTTTATCACTGTGGATATGTGCAGTCCGTGTTCAAGGATTGCTCCTCTTCATAACCACGTCGGCTTTTCTGCTTTCGTAGTTGCTGTTTGCATTGTTTGTACAGTTTCTACATCTAAACAGTCTGAGGTTTGTCATTCCTCATTCACACAGACACTTTCCAACTGTGGCGCTGCTTGTTTTGCAGGTGCATGAGCTCATGCCTCAACTTTCCTACTGTTATCCTGTTGCTTTCTATGCCCTGCACATTTACAATTACCTACTTCAGTGGGTAACTGCATGTAGTCTAATGCATTCAGGTTCGTATCGCATGATTAATCGATTTACCGGTGGATGTTATCATTCCCCTATTCTTCCACTGCTGCTCATAAACATGCACTGCACAGACAACAGAATGACTATTGGGACATATGTCCACACATCATTTTCCGCTACAGTACAAGCACGTGTTAAAGCTATCTATTCTGCTGCTTGAGCAGACACGTTATGCTGCAGGGTTTGGCCGTCTACAATGTCATTATCAATAACTACTGCATAAACTACTTCATTCATTCCTGTAGGACTCTGTCTACATGATCCGTACACATTAACTGTCACCTCTGCATCATCTAAGGGTATACCAGTGTTATCATGTCTGTGTGTAGTTATTTAATCCATATCGTATAGGCAACTGTGTGGTGTGCCATACACAGGTGTCAGACGTGGCGTTGATAGGTTTCATGTTGTACAACGTTCAATCACCATGTGAGGTTGACTCAGTGGTATGGTCAGACATGACAAATGTCTAGCACGTGTCAGGAATTCTATCTTCTCTTGCAGCGGATTGATCGCAACTGCATGACACATTCTCACAGTGAGAGGGTGGTGTAGTAACATTACGGCCGGGGCCTGTACTGCCATGGGTGCTACAACAACTGCCTGTACACAATGTGGCACTGACCATGCCACAGTGTCCAACTGCAGTGAGTAGTCAGCTATTTAGCGTTGCTTACTTCCCTGCTGTTGCATCAAGACTGACGTCATATATCTCCGCTTACAATCTACGGTCTGACAACATGTGTTATGATTATTCACGAGACCTACTACAGCTGTTGAGGCTATCAATCGTTCTAGTCTGCATAACACTGTTTCTGCTACTGTAATCCGGTGTACTATGTGTTGTGCTGCCATAAGTGTATTAAAGGTTAAGGCAAACAATACAGCGGATTCCACAGCATTGTTTGGTATCCAGATTTAACATGTGTTAGTCGGGCCAGACACGACATCATTCCCTTCTTGTTAGTTGGCTTGGGTGCTTATTATATTGCTACCTTCCTATCGTCATGTGATGTTCTACCCTACTTGGTAATTGACCTGTATTCTCTGTAGTTGCAATTTATGCTTGCTTACTTTATGTCCCTGTTCTGCTGATAATCTCATTAATGCTATTGTATCTTCCTTACATTGCTGCTGGGTAGGGGCCGCAAGCAGAATATCATCCAATTAAAGTGGAGCTTGACTGGCCCCGGATGGAGTTGACACCGGAATGTAGCTGGCCATCCCTGTGAGAATATCGTTGTACTTTCACAGTAGCCCGCGATAGCCGGGTATGGCTGTATCTGTCACCCTGACTGTACAAGCAAAGCAATACGGACTATGTGGATGTATAGGTATTGCAAAGTAAGCATAGCTTATATGTACCACGGTAAGATACTTCTGTGGCATCTTCATAGCATTGAATATAGTGTGTGGGTCTGGCACCAACGCTACCCTACGTATTCTTACATGATTTACAGCTTATACATACTGTACCATCCGCCATTCCCTATTTGGTTTCAGATCAGGAGATACAGGGGTATTGCATGGTGAATAGCGATTACTTTGTGGATGGGGAATTCCTCTATGACTTTGCAGATATCTTCTGGTGTCCACGGTCTATACGCTACGGGGGTTGGGTCCTGGCCTTCCTGTCCTGCCTGATGGTTCGGTACTTCAATTAATTGACAGATATCCTCACTCTGTTTTAGTACTGTGTTCTTACTCAGGTGTCCCTAGGTATGTTACGTGTTCGGGATGTGGTTTCAATAGCTTCTATTACATTTGTTCGTTGTGCTACCTCTGTTGCCACAGGATAACGTGTGGGGACTAGCCTGCCCTCCCGCTTAATATCCTGCATGTGGTATCTGCGGTGGTAGGGTGTTGTGGGGAGGGGGTGATCGGTACTACTGTATTATGATCTTCTCTGTGTATGTATGATGCTTAGCCATTTGTAGTGTTCTATTCCTTGGTACACTACCTCAGTCCACCGATGTGCATGACGGATACCCAATTGTCGCTGTTTTGTCGCCTGCACATCTTAGGGCTGCCACCTTTTCCAATGCACAATGTGGGACATTAGTGTTCGGAACGTGTAATTTGCCTGGGAAATGCATACCCACGGCCAGTACATACGACAGGTATTCACGTTTTGCCAGGAGAGCGAACAATTGTTGTAGCATTTCAGTTGCTTATTCTGTTTAGTATTATATTTTGCTGTTCCACATACCAATTTACTGTTTTATGCTACCATTTTGATATATATCTGGGAAATGTTTGTCCTGAGATATCAGGACATTTGACATTTGTTCGGTTTATTTACAGGACCCGGCTGGCCAGAGGGCATATCCCTCTCAGGGTGGAACAGGTGTTTACCTTGGAACATATGCATCAAATTTTCAGGGATTACAATGTTTCAGTAACGATATGTTGCCTAATATACCATCAATGTCATATTTATTAGCCCATTTTGCTGCGTAACTCACATTATGTGCTCTCTGCGATTGCATATTCTTCACGTCACCCGTCAAGCGCGGATCACATGATCTGTTGCTTCAATAATCTCCCATATCCTCTACACGACTGCTACGTACCCTTCTGTCATAACACGTGTGTCTCCTTCCCTGTATCCACTGTAGTGTCTATAATCACTATTTACTCTGCTGTGTGTTCCCCTGACCTATGTTCAGATTTAACAGTATGTGGGTAGGTCTTCGACCCGATATCACTACTGTTAACAGAAACACAATGTAGTCTGGTCCCTGATCTACAATAGACACAAAAAGGCAGACACTCCTTACCTGGGCCTCCTGTTTAAGGCTGCACGTTTTCTTCTTGGGATCCAGTTTTCCGCTTTTCAGCCACAGATCAGACAGTAAACAGCCTCTTTACACACAACAATTCAGTCGGAGGTCTTTTCATTCAAGAAGAACCATTTCTGCATATTCTCCAGCGTACATGTCTAACCAGCCATGCACTCTGACCTGTAGCTTACCAAGGGAATTCGGATTACAAGGATCACAATGTGAAATAAGTTGTTAAAACCAGACTGTAGTTATCAGTAGGCTTTTCTAAGTGACAGCCGATAACACAGGAGGCTCGGGTTCGGAAAGTTTTAGTAGTGTACACAGGCAGGCTAAATAATATACAGTCCAAGTATGTGAGTTTTGTCTGACTCTATACAGTAAGCAGTTTCTTTATATAGTGTTTACAATCAGCTTTTGCCCACCTTACTGGCGTGGTCGGTCACAGGGCATTTCCATCACTATGGTCCGCAATAGTCTATACATACGTGGGTGCTGGGGTCGTGCTCTTAACTTGTTTTCTCATGGGAATAACACAGCCTTGCAAGGCACCTTGTACATTGCAGTATCCTTTTGTGATTGTAGCTGTTTCAAGGACCCTAGACTGTTACGATACAGTGGACAGTTAATTTCTTAATACGTTGCTTTGTCTCTCTGGTAGGGAGTTGTACTGCTATCTTCGATAGAGCTCACAAGGCCATCCTCCTCTGGGGAAGGAGTGCTGTTATGCATGTACATACATTTATTGTTCTGTAACCCAGCAAATAATTAATGATGACAGACATGAGCCTGCTGTACTGCTTACTGCCAGGTTCAGAATTCCATCACAGTACAGCTTAGCTTCACCAATTACATGCAGGCTTAGTTCTACTGCCATATTCTGCGGTACAATTCAATACATTATATAGTACTTCGAGTGTAAACTGGAACTTCATATGTGTTTCTATATATTTCTGAACAACATCCATCCGCCATATGCATGTTGTTCCGTCCTTTACCTTGACCGTGTGTATTTGTCCGTCCAGCTACGCTAATGTCCACATGTGATGTCCCAGTTTCCCTTCTTTGCCTGTAGCACCCTGTTAGGACGTCCTGTTTGTTAGGCACCTGTTCCGCTATATGTGATCGACTTCACAGCAAAGATAATCATCGATGCGGTGGTCCAACGACCGACTTGTCCACATGTGTACAGTTATGTGCACCATGTCGTATGCAAACCTAGATGGTTTGGACGGGTACATACTACATGCCGGATGTACACATTCTGCTGACACATTCACATGCAGCCATTTACATATCTGTACCTGCGGTGGGTTGGGGACATGTGGGTAATGATTTGCCCGTGTGGCATTGCCTAACACAAACATCTTAACACAGTTCAGGTATGCACATTGTGTGTGGTTGTATAGCTGCACACGGATGCTAGCAGGTTTGGGTGCAGGGGTATACATGGGTGTGACTGACATGTACAATGAGGCTATTGTGTGGTACATCCGAATGCATGGGTTCTGCTTCTGGATATTACACTTCATCATACACCATCCAGTGTATGCAACAGAGACGTTGCTGGGTCTGGGATATGTTGCTATGCACATGTTTGCCTGTGTTTGAGGTATCTTGCTTCCTTACTGTTGTTATGTCAGCACAGCTACCCGGCTATGTACTGTCACTACTGCTTGTGACCATTATGGTTGGCACCTTTTCCAATGCCCATAGTGGGGCATGTTATGTGGGCACTTCGAAATTTGCAGGACTACACATACTCAGGGCTAGTGCAGTTGACAGAACTTCACTTGTTTGCCATACTATGAGCTTATTCTGTAAGCGTTTGGGTTCCTTATTTATTTTCTTATGCCATGTCTGTGTTCCATATCGTAATGTATATGTTTTATGCTACTATTTACATGTATATTGCGGGAATTTGTGTGGCAGGGGATCGGAGGTCATTTTCCATTTTTACGATTGTTGCAGGGACACGACTGTCCAATCAGGGACTGTCCATGGCACATTGGGACAGCAGGTAACCCTGGTGACCATGCCCATGTCGCTACTGGGGTTTCCACCTTTTCCATTTTCCGATCTGGGATATTTCCGGGACTCACATCTGACTTTACAGGCCGACACATACAAACGGTCACTATATAGCATGGAAATTCACTTGCTTGCCTAAATAATATGCTTATTATTGTGGCAATTTCCTTGCTTATTCTTTTTTTTGTGTCATTTAGGTATTTCTGTTACAGAAATAACCAATTCATGCTACCATTACATTAAATACGGGATATCATTGTGTCCTACAATCGTAGCACGTCAGCCATTTCTAATACGTTTTTTCGGGACACAACTGTACATGGAGTGACTGCCCCAACCAAAGTGGGACAGGTGGTGACCTTAGTCGCTGCTCCTATGTCGGTGCGGCGCGCTGACATGCGGCTGTACACCTTCTCTGAGTGTAAACACTGACAGTGCATTGCGGGATGAACGCGGTCTTATGCGTATCCTTTACTCCTTGGACGGGTACACTTATGCCTTCGTGGCTTCTATTTGCTTCTCCATTAATTTGGGACGGGGACTATGTTGCATACTGTACATGCGTTTCATTCTGCACAGGACCTGGCTGCTGCCATTACTATTGTGGGTGGACCATGGCTGTCAGCACATTAGGTTGCTCACCTCATGCTGGCTTAGACACGCCTCCAGACGCATCCTACCTGGGCTCGCTCACGTACACTACGCACGTGTCTGTGATTCCGGTGCACTCTCATTATTATGTATATGGCGCTACTGCGCCGGATATTCCATGCACCGCCGGCGCAGGCCTTACGCCGGCCTTGCGCCGAGCTTCATGAATCCCGGGGTACGTCTACTAGATTGTTCTACTTCTGTGTTTCATGCAGAAATTTGACTTTGGTGGCATTTGTAATCTGTTCCAGAGTTGTCTTTAGTGTCACAGTTATACAATCTGCAGTACTGGCATTGTCATCAAACATGTAATAGTCACCATGGATCATACAATTTTTAATCCTTATCATACCACTTCCAACTGATTTTTTGATAGAATGTACGTTATAGTAAAATGTGTACATCCTGATAGAACTGTTTTGAGTCATTGTTCTTTAATCATGTTTCACAAACAATAATAACATCAATATCTGTGTAACTATATAAGTTCCCAACTAAGTCCTTGAAAATGAGATAATTTGAATTAACATAAAAAAAAAACAGCACCATGTTTCCATACATTAAGGCATTCTAAGGCCCTACTCCCATTCTGTATTTTTGATCTTGGCAGCAAAACACTAGTCAATGTCATTGTCCACTTTCCAAATGTAAGTATCAGCTGTTCCAATAATTATGTCTACAATTATTACTATATAATTTCTGACAGATATGGAAATATTCTACTGCCTATCCTATAATGCCTGTTCTGTTAGTTGTTTCAAAATAATATTATCCAACATTAGTTGTATTAGTTGTATTAATCTCACTGTCTACATTGTTTATTCATTTGTAAGCTTACAATTCCCATCCAGCTGTCTTTGTACTTCCACAGTCTAAGCCATGTTGTCAACCTCAGTCTTTCTCCTCTTTTTTTCTTACAATAATGTTCTTTAGTTCTTCCAAGCTTTGTTTAGATTTATTCCTTTAGATTTCTTCCTTTTAGCATCTCCCAGTCTCTTTTTCTACCTTCTCTGTCAGAAAATGTATGCCACTGTCTGAATGTTTTATGACTGGGCAATGTTGAAGATGATTGCATGTGTGCAAATGGCAAATCTTACAAATGGACACAGTACCCGTACAACCCAGAGATGGAGATTAGATGTGATGATAAAACCCCTTGCACAGAAAGAACTATATGGGGGCTCCAAAATAAAACAAAAAGCAGTAAATCATACAGATTACCTGGAATAGTATGTAGGGATCATCTACATTTGTGGTGGTCTATTTTCTAATAAGAGATTGTAGACTGTGGGTCTCTCTTGTCTTGCATCATGGTTCCTGTCGGTTCTGTTGCAGCTTCTCTGTTGGGTGCTAGTTGTTGAGAAGGTTCAAAAGGTTTAAAAAGGCAATCATTCAGCTTTAAAAAGTATAGAAGTCTGCTAAATTAAAATCTTGTTTTTTTGGGGCCAAAAAATAATTCCTGAATCTAACTCTACAAAGGTGGGGAACAGTTGTCAAAAGCAAGCCAGTCCTCCCCCATCATGGGCATGCCTTTAGGGATAGGATGTTCTCCTAACATGCTTCCTAACTTGTAATAAATCCTGACCACTTTGGGTCTTTTAGTTTAAACAACACTCATCTGCCTACACAATAAAGGATCTCTTTTGGCTGAAGACAAGCCTCCTGAATCTCTTTATTCCACAAGACCTAAGTAAACTGTTTGATTGCCTTTTTAAGCATTTTGAGCCTTCTTAACAACTAGCACCCAAAAGAGAAGATGCATCAGAAACACTACAACCATGATTCAAGATGGGAAAGACCAATAGCCTACAATCTCCTAGAGAAAACTAAACATTCAACCACTGAACTGACCACCACAGGTGTAGATGATCCCTACCAACCATCCCAAGGAATCTATTTTTATTTATTTATTTATTTATTTTTGGTTTGTTCAAATGGCAAATCTTGGAAAATTGTTGTTATCATTCTCTGTAATCTTTGCATATTACTTAATAAGGCAATGTCATTTTTACTATATATCTCTTCTTTGCATTATGAATATTAATCAATTTATTTTCATTCTTATTTATCTCACCAGCCCAGTAACATTTATAACTACTGTGAACAAAAATCTTTTCATCAAACTCATCAACCCAGCTGCCCCGAACATGAAAAATAAGTTTTTATGCCTGAAAAATAAACTGGTTGAAACTCAAACTCCATATGTTTAAGACCATATGATCAAGTTTTTGAAAGCTCAAAGCTTTTGAATGGAGATCGCTGTACGGCGAAGATTGAGAAATGTACCATTTTCCTCACTGTAGTGTGAGCTTGGTGTTGGCATATATAATTTGCAAGGGTGCAGGGGGACAAAAACATAAAAAAAGGTAGATTTTTTTTTTTTGATGTTCTAGTTTTCGGAAACTCTATCCTATGTTTTCTTTGATATTTTTTTCCAGTTTCTGAAAAATTGACAGAGAGATACACACACACAGACACACAGACACACACACACACACACACACACACACACATGTATATATATATATATATATATATATATATATATATATATATATATATATATATATATATACATATACATATATATATATATATATATATATATATATATATATATATATATATATACTATATGGGAACACTGAATTTTGACAAAATTATGTTTGGGCAACATCTATTTATTTGACAAAATATGGTAACGAGATGGTCAGCAGGTGTATGAGATCGTGCAATTCATGGGATTGAGGGTTAAGTCTTGTCCCATATAGTGTCTCATCTCAGAATTAGTATATATAATTAGCATAGGAATGTGACAGGTTCAACCCCCATATTGTGGGTGCAGGGGGTTTCAGTTTTGTATGCTCCAAGGTTAGTGTTCAGCACATACACAGTAGCATATCAACTTTGGCATTGTTAACATTTTGAGTGCGCACATTTCAGTCTTTTGGTTACATTCAGTAGACCTGTTTATCTGTCTATCTATCTATCTGTCTATCTATCTATCTATCTATCTATCTATCTATCTATCTATCTATCTATCTCTATATATAAGTTTATAGTCAAAATTCCGAAGGCTGTTATGCGAACTGTGATTATCAAAAGGTAGTTTTCAAAGTTATCATAATGGCGATACAAAAAATAACAAACCCACAGCAGCGAATGCTAGTGTGCATTTGCTGTTGAGAGATCAACATTCTGATTGGAGATCACACTACAGTGGAGATCAGGAAATTTACCCTTTTCCTGGATTGCCCCCCTGCAAACCATGTGTAGAAAGTCAACAGATGTCAAGGTAAGTTGTGAAAATGTTGACAATGTCGAATTTGAATTGTCAACATTATGCATGTGTTGTAATTTTGACTGCTAGCTGTTGCATTTTATAACTTTTTTTGAGTAAATAATTACTATGTCTGACAAATTTAGCAAAGTCAAAAGTGACAGTACCCTTACAAAACAAATCTTAAGAGGGTGAATACTAGGCATAAGTATATACAGTGCTAACACTATTTATAAAACCCAGGCAAAGATAATTATTATGTGCATCCACAACAAGTTAATCTCTCTACTAAATGACTCAAATGTATCATTTAATATAGTAAACAAAACTCTTATTGAGATTTTGTCCCAATAGTACGTTTGAAAGCAGTACTTCCAAAATCTTCCCAAATAGCATTGTAATACACTGTCAATCAAGGTCATTTTCAAAACAACAAAAAAACTGAAAGCCACAAAGACTATTTAGAAATGTTTGTTGTCAACAGAACTAGAAAATGTATTTCAGTTTATAGTATTGCTAAAATCAGTTACCAGAAAACTTTTAAATTATTTACCCTACCAAGCCAAGCAATGATCAATTCCACAACAACTAGAAGAGTATGCAGAAATCTAAAAAAAAAAAAAAAAATGCAGGTCTAAAGAATGTTTGAATAATGCCATATGTAGACATTGCTATAAAAAAATATTCAGTCACAAGAAGAGAAGATTTCATATGTCATACAAAATGGAAAGATACCTGTAAAAATTGAAGATGCAGACATCATACAAAGATGTACTGGGAGTATTACCTGGGTCTCTCCTCTCCAAAATGCTTCAGGACTTGATGCGCTCTCATGACTATTAAACAATGCAAATTGTGAAATCATATGTGATGGGACCATAAATATATATTGTTCATGTCTCCAGTAAACCTTTGGTGCCATTGTTATATGGCCTATCCCCCAAATGATCTTCTTACTATCTACGGTCATTAAGTCTTCCTTTCTTGGAAAAATTGCAGGCAGTTAAAAGGGTATTTTAATCTAAGGTCTTACTTTATTTGTGTCACCTCCCTCACATGGTTAATCCTAGAAAGCCAGAGAAAATACAGTGACTGTGCATCTACTATGGGGGATGCTCGACTGACAGAATTGATCACAGAACTTTAATGCTAAATAACTGATGTGAGGGATGGAATGCCCCTATTACGTCTTTATGATAAAGGAGCAGAAGGATGGCAATTACTCAAGACTAGGTCTGACAATTGTCCATTATGGTTTGGGTCAGAGTTGGAACTTAATTATTATCAATAATACATTTTCCCCTCTGTTGATTCAAACCAAGTGTGGGATCCTGGGGGAATTAGAGAATTAGTGGGTTAAAGTCAATTTTAACTTTTATTTTCAGAAACCCAAGTCATTGGAAAGACAAGATTTTGGTTTAATAAGGAGTTTTTGATTGGAAACAAACCAATGAGCTGGCAAAACTTGATTAAAAGTGACATCAGATATGTAAGTCAGGTTTCAGGGCAGAACTTTTCCTGTTTAAATTGCTCAGGCAGTCTGTTAGTGTGGCAATATTTACTGTTAATGTCCAAGATTGCAGAAATTACTAGGTTTATGGGCAAAAGCTCAACAAAGCAACACTGTTGCCCTTCTACCTGTAAAGGTCAGTTATTCTTCTACCTTCACACATGTTAAAAGTCAACACTGAATATTAGCTCTTAGGGGAGACTGACAGAGCAAGGCAGGATCAGCTTAAACAATACTCATTTGGTCAGGTTGGCAAGATCTGTCATTGTAAAGATTGGATGAAAGTTGTTAAGGAATCCTGTAATATTGTCCCTCCGCTAGTTGCCTTTGTATTTTTTATGATGATTAGTACTTGGCAATATGCCATTGCAGGGTTAAAATGCAGAGATTGGCTTAGCACTGCTGATTATTGTTATTATTAGTTTTTGTTTCTTGGTTATTGCTTTCAAGGCTGGTTATTCCTCAATTGAACATTTACTTATGATAGTTGGTGATGCGGGGGGGGGGGGCAGATTATTCTCATATGATTGGGAATGTTTAGGGGTTAAATATGATTGAGAACAGTTTTATAATGCATTAATATGTGAACCACAAGTTCCTCTTCCCGACTAGAACAATTATACATTCTGGCTGCATGGTTAATCTGATCCTTGTTTTTAGATCTCTCAAGTTATGTTTTATAGAATGAGAAATAAACTTGCAGCAGTGCTGACTGTGACTTTTAAGCATTGGAAGTGTTACCATATAGAATGGAAGAAAATGCTCTTAACTGAGCTGCACAGATATAGTCCTTGTTATAGAAAACAAAATACTGAGTTAGAAAGTTAATGTTTTTTGTCCAACTTTATATTTTGCTGATCTCAAGCAACAGCCAATATGTAATTCAATGTGTTGTTCTTTCTACTTAGCATGTGTATTTAGTTTTTTTTATTGTTCTGCTCATTCATAGCTTGAATTGTCTGGTTTCTAGGCACAAGCTCAGCAACATTTAGTTTAACAGGATTCCTAGCAGATATCTGACTGACCATAAACCATCGTACTTCATACAGAAACAAGATATACTTATCCATAAGTATGTATCCATCAGCACACACAGCTTTAGGAATAGACATCAGTTTGAACAAGAAATGGTCTGTGAGTCCTCTTATACTAATCCAGTCCACTTAAAAAAGTTTTGCCTGTTTAAAAACATATTATGTAGACTATAATGTCCAGTGTAGCCCCATATAAATTATTCAGTTAAACAAAATCATAATCAGAAGTGGAGGAATTAGACATAGTGAGAGAAATAAGCTAAATTTTAAGGAAATCCACATAAATCAGGTCTCAGTTATCTTAGACTATCTTACACTATTACAGAGGATACAGGACTATGTGTAAGAACTCAATCAAAGAATGCATATTTTTTTTTAAACTGTGACTTACTGGTTTTATTCAAAATTATTAAGGTTGTTTCATTGTTACCTTAGTGAACAGAAGTTTTAATTTATATGTGAAATAAAGTATCCTCTACTTTCACAGCTGAAGGAGGCCCTTTAAAGTTTAATCTTAGAGCCATTCAGCTTATAAGCTGATACATTTACATTTAAATAATATGGGAGGTTTCACATCCCTGTACCACCTTAGCAAAACATGCTAACCCTAATCTGTTTCTGCCTCTGCCCCAACACTAACACTATACCTTACCTTAAAATAAATCTTCTCATGACAATACTACAGCAAAGGTATACCTAGGCACACAGACATGCACAAACACACATAATCAACACTAAATGTATCCCTTTACCTAACCCCAATCTTAATCTTAAATTATGCACACTCATATGTAAGCATATACCATCTATACCCTCATCTAACCCTCACATTGCTGTAACACCCAAATACATACACCAACACTCTCACATTCTCCAAAACAACTTTTCTATCTCAAACAAACATACCTTTGGGATTTTGGATGCTTGACTATCCAAACAATTGACAATTTAATCCACTCTTAACACCGGTTGACCAAACTTATCAAACCTATATTTGACAAAATGCAGGAGAACCATAAATATGTGTATATATATCTATAACTAATCTCTCTCTCTCTGTCTGTATTTTTATATATATATATATATATATATATATATATATATATATATATATATATATATATATATTTATACGGGTCTATGTTGCTTGCTTGAAATCCCAAACTCTTGAACAAGCAACATCGACACCCATAAGAGCAAAACTGCACTACCGCGAAATTGCATTATCATGAAAGCCAGTTTTTTGAACTGGCAAAAAACAAAAGAAATACTGCACCCTCCACACCCCCCCCCCCACTTAAATATACCAACTCCGAGATCGCACGACAGTACAGTAATGGGAAATATTCCCATTACGCTCTGTATGCAGATCTCCATGCAATCTGGTCGAGCTTTCACAAACTCAATCATATGAGGTCGGCCATATGAAGTTCGAGATTTTATATATATATATATATATATATGTAAAATAGAGAGAGAGAAATACATATGGGGTAACACTAAAGATTGAATACTCTTTTTTTTAATTTTTTGGGGTGTAAAAAAATAATGCAAAAATGAGTGAATACTCGAGTGAATCACATATGTTTGAATTTAGTTTTATATAGAGTAAGTAAAAATTTGCAGTACAACAAATGTTTGCATTAACAAGTGTTGGTCATAAAGATGAGCAAGAGTGTGTTATAGCAGTTGTGAATATGCAGGTGTTCGAGGGTTAGGTTTAGAGTAAGGGTTAGGTAAGGGGATAGATGCGTTGTGCATGTTTTGTATTATGCAGGTTCAATGTCCTTTTGTCTTGTGAAGTGGTACTGATAGGTAAAGGAGTTTTTACTCATGTAATGTGTAGGGATAGGTTTAAGGTCAGGGGTTAAGTCAGTGTTAAGGTTTGAGTTATAAGGCAGTGCAGGGGGCAAGCACAGAAAAAAATCTGGCACATGTGAGCAACTGATTTTCGATAAGCTATTCTATTCTATTCTTTTCCTGTTCGAGAGTTTGAATTCCTGACCACTTGTCTGCAACCCTAATATCTACCTGTTTGAGTTTATAATGAATAATTGTTAGTGATCTTGATTGAAACACAAAACATAGAAAGAAACTCTCTGGTGATTACCATTAATCACCACTAAAATCATTGCAAAAAGTAATTGCAAATGTAAACCAATAAGTTAGATTTGTGATTACCAAAAGTGAAACAAAAAACAGCTTTGAATGGAGGACTTCACCCCGTTCCCCTTAAAATTAAATATACAAACTCCAGAGTTGCACAAACTTGAAAAAAGGGCAAAACACCTTTAATTATGGGACTGTCTATGTAACGAACTTTGACCACTGCATAATTCAACAAATTGTACCAGCAATGGAAAATACCACTGTTTCACTGAAAAATAAATTGCGTGCAGTAACAACTCATATAGCACTGATAAATATACATATATTTGCGTCTTTCGGCTTTTCCCGGTTAGGGGTCGCCACAGCAGAACTCTGGTCCGCTAATGATTGGCAGTAGAGTTTTACGTGCTGGCTTGCCGGGCCTAATGCACAACCTTCAATGAAGGAACACCCATTCATGCATGTCGTCACACAGAAGACGTTCTAACTGAGAATCGAACGGGCAATTTCTAATTGTGAGGCGACAACGCTACCGCAGCACCACCACCGCATATACATATATATATATATATATATATATATATATATATATATATATATATATATATATATATATATATATATATATATATATATATATATATATATATATATATATATATATATATATATATATATATATATATATTTATATATATATATATATATTTAAATACACACACATACACACACTCATATATGTAGATATATATATCTATATATATATATATATATATATATATATATATATATATATGTGTGTGTATGCACACACACACACACACACACACACACACACACACACACACACACACACACACACACACACACACACACACACTCACACACACTCTCACACACACACACACACACACACACACACACACACACACACATATAAGTCTATGTCATATGATTGCTAGACCAAAATCTCAAACTACATTATTTCTAAATGCTACTATAACAAAAACTAGTTTTTTTTCAAAATCAGGCCAACTCTGTCCCTTCTGCATTATCCACACCTGCATATTTTATATATATATATATATATATATATATATATATATATATATATATATATATATATATATATATATATATATTACACCAGCTCTAAGGCTGCACCATCTATAGGTAATGCCAGTAATCAGGATAAAAGCTGTTTCAGATTTTTTTTTCTTTTACTTTTGAACTGATACTGATTGAGATTTTGGTGTATCAGTCACCTGGCATAGACCCATAGATATATATATATATATATATATATATATATATATATATATATATATATATATATATATATATATATATATATATATATACATAAAGATAAAGATATATAATGTAATCTGTATGGAAAGATACCTGACTTTTGACTTTATCTCATTTACTGCTAATAATTTTTTGATGCTGACTTACACAAACACATGCACACATGCACAGATAAACATACATGCACACACACTAACACATATGCACACATACAAATCACATTTGTGGGTGTCTGTGTGGTAGAGTCTATCATAGCAACACATACATTTAACTCACCAAATAAGTGTGAAATAAATGAAAACATGAATTCTTGTATACCTACTCACTAATGACTGCAACAGACACCAAAGAGAAGTCACATCAAGCATTACTGTATTCAGCTTCATGATGCAGAATAACCCTCTGACTTTAACCCAAATGGCATGGAATCAACTAAAGATTTACAAGAAGTAAAAGTCTGCTGGAGACTATTGGAGTCAGCAAGCAATGCCATTTCAGATCTATCAATGGCAGGGAGGTAGTCTGGTCACTGCAATGGCGACATCTACTAGAAATAACATGTTTATGTCCTTGTCATAGTGGTTGCCTTCTAGGACCATGTGCAGTATTATGCATTCTCTTGGGGGAAATCATATCAGATCTTCACATTTGTGATTGTGGGCTTGCACATCAGTTGCCAGGGAAGGGATCACAGTAAAAAATTGGAAAACCTACATGGTAGACTGGATGGTGGCTATGGAAATAATAACTCTTCCATGTATGATGGAGAATGAATGGAAACAATCTTGATTAGGGCTTGATGGACATCAGGCATAATACATGAGAAATGACTTAAACATCTGCCTCAGCAGTCTTTCCAGTCAGTAAAATATTTATTTTTTCATTATTCTGTATACTAAGTATACTCAGAACTGATAACAGATCTCACTTTTAATTGATTGGATAGCATTTTTCAAATATCAACCACTTTTTGGATTTCAGACAATGAAAGGTAACATGCTGTGATATTGGTTTAATGAACATGTTGAAAGATTTGTGCATACCTTGGACAAATCTTAGGGAAAGCTTATAAAATAGCTTGGAAAAAATTGATTCATGTCCTTTAAAATAATATTCAAAAATATCAACCCTTCCATTTTTGACAAATTAAAAATAATAGTCTGGGGGTAGTTATAAAAATAGATAATGCATTTAAAAGTATCCCTCCTTTTCCACCATACCCCATAGTATTGCTAATGTAAAAGGTCCAATGATTTTTTGAAACATTTATTTTATATTGAATGGCTTATAAACAAAGGGATTGTGTCTACACCTAGGGGTGTCATTGTCCCCATTTACTCAGCTCTCATTAGGCCAGTCATTGAATATAATGCCCCCTTTGGCATGTATCTTTCAAGATGCATGCAATAACTTGAACATAATAAAAAGATAGAAGACCAAAACCACATGTCCTAAGTGGACCGATTCAAAGCCCTGTCACTATACTCAGTATCCTAATGACTGCTTAGAGATGACCTGTGCCTGGCATACAAGGCATTGTCCACCCTATTACTGATGGATTTACTGCACTTCACCAGGTCAAATGGTATCACAAACACTTGGTCTAGGAATCTAAACCTCTTCTGCAACATCAACAGAATGGTTTGGAGGGACAAGTATATTTTTGCAGAGGATACCACTGCTATGGAACAGACTCCCCAGCCACATAAATAATGTTTATCCCTTTCCATTTTCAACTTCAACTTAGATCTATGGATGGGAAACAGAAAATTTACCCCAGGACTACCTCTTGTACTACTAATGGACAGATGCAGCTCCTAAATGCTTTATCACATGCATGGGGCCTCTCAAATTTTCTATGATATGATCCCAGTTATTCTCATTAGGTGTAATATATAATTAAAGACCACAGCGTGGGTAAGGACTATCTTTAACCAAATGGGAGAGGTTACTTCGAGCAGAAAAATGGGATATTGCCTAGGCTTAAAATGGCCCGCAAAGTTAGCTAGTCTTATACTTACCTATGAACCTATGAACCTATGAAATTTTCATGTACAAAGGTGTAAGGTTGAAATATATTGAAGGATGAAAACATAAAATATAATAACATATGATAAATGATAAACAATAATGAAAGGAAACTTATCTCACAGCTAATCTAGACTGAGACAGAATGTTAGGTATGTTCAACTATATTTAATATTGTGATAATACGCACATTACATTTAGAAACTATTGTGAATCTCAAAACGTATTGTGAGTAAAATAGTACCATATCATGTTGAGAAATGTAACTAATATAAATATCAATTGTATTATGGTAATAGAGGAAGCTGAAACATAATTATGCGAGTACCTGAAGTTACAATTAGATTTTAAGACCAGCAAATAGTTATCATGACAAAATTTTAAATAAAGTATGAAACCTTGATATAAGGGAAGATTTAGATTTTATTTTTGAAAAATTAGATATGGTTTTAATATCTGTACATGTTTATAGACCATTTCTACAGAATTGTTCCAGTTTAGTGAGTGAAAATTTAACTCTCTTTGGAATATATATAATTTCAACAAAGAGAAACACATAATTAAAATGTACAGGTTAACCTTATGATGGTTAGTATACAGGAGGTGTAAAATTGTAAGTCTCCAGTCTATGCACTCAGTATTAGGCATGATAGTTATTTTGATATTAGAATGGTCCATCATTTTTGAACACATTTTAACCACTTAAATAGATGTAAAATATTTGCTTTCTCCTTTTCACAATGCACACAATTTGTTGAATAGTTAGGGATGTATAAAAATTTTTTTACTGGTCTAAAGTAGGCATTGTTTAGTATCATAACTGTGAGAAAATTATCTGTAAAGGATTGCATTTTATGCTATAAGATATTGAAATTCTTACATGGCTAACCTCAACTGGGTTTGAATATAATGAAGTTTAAAAGGAAGCGCATACATTCAGATTACTGAATCCATTGATTACTGCTATTTTGTAAGATCTGGAAAGGGTTTTTTTTCCAGAAATTGGCTAAATAAAAACTCTGGTAAAATCTGAATCGTTTATGGCAAATTGTGACAAAAGATATAACTGGTGTTTATGTAGTATACAGTTCAATTTATTAAAGGATGATATCCTTTAGGATGGCCCATTTTAAGGCAAACTTCTTATTGTGAAGTCCCAAAATTATTTTTGTTTTAACTCATTACTGATAATTATCATTAATGATAATTTGGTGAAATCAATCATTTTTGCCCCAATTAAAATGTTAAGGTTTAGAATGACAGGCTGTAGGACAGTATAACAGCTCTCTAAATTTAAATAAGACATTAGTTTTTGAAAACTATTTTATCAGATCATCAAACGGCCAGAATTATAGATTTTTGAAAGACATGACGAGAGGAAAGTTATTGCATAAGTAAGATGATAGGTACCTGTACCAAAGTTTTGACCAAGCAAGGCCATTTAATTTAAGATAAAAGTTTTGATTAATGGACAGCATTAACCTTTGAACTTTGGATATTTAATATTATAAATATAAGTCTGGTAAATTTAGCCAACCTGCTTGTTTTTGGGAGGTAATTTTGGATATATTTATTTCTAACAGATTCTGGAGACCAGATTATTTTGATAATGCTTTAATAGTTTTTTATACATTTGAGGAGACTATTATAATTATATGATCCAATCTGATATAGTAATTTATAAAAAATATATATTTTTATATTGGCTATTTTAGATAGACTAGAAAAATAATTCAGTCATGCTTGGATGCCATTTTGCTTGTGGGATCGGCAGTTATGGAGGTTTAGTTTTTGATGGGCATTGTGTCAGAAATTCTAAATCTAAGTATGTGTAGACATGTTTTCATTTTAATTCACCTAAACAAGATCAATATAATTCACCTTACTGTAGAATGGAAAAATAAATAATCTCTCTTGTTTTACTAGTTTCACAAGATAACCTGCATACAATTAAAAAATTAAATAGTATTCAATATTCTAGGAAAATCAGTATTTGATAAGTTTAGATAAACATTAATATCACCTGCAAAGGCAGTCCATGGTATTTTGAATCTTCAACAAGATAAAATATTATAATAGGATTGTTTAACTAAATAAAGGAATAGTGATTAAAATATAGATTAAAAGGTAAAGAAAGCATGACCAATCATTTCTTATACCAGTTTTAGATAAATGGATCATGTGATATGTTTATTATCAGATAACTGTATAGTTAGGTTGTTGTATAATATTTTAAAATGATTTATAAAATTGCAAAGGAATCCAAATGTTCCCATATTGGTAAAAGAAAAATGGATGTTTACTCTCTTAAAAAGCCATGGAATCATCTAAAGATAAGGCATATTAGTTCTGTTTACTGTCATTAAATGAATGCTGTAAAGAAAATAGGGTTAAAAATTGGTTTGCAGTTCCTATTTTTGATAAAACCAGATTGCAATGGTGTCAGTATTGTATGGACGCATTGGTTTAATCTTCACAGACAATAGTGAAGTATTTTTATATTTGATTTAATAAATCTATGGGTTGATAATCTAAAATTTTAGATGCACCCTTGTTCAGTTTATGTAATAAAATAGTTTTGGATCTGTTTAAATAGATATCAGAAATGCCATTAGTTAAAATAAAAATACTTTGATGGACTAAAAATAAAATCTTGGGCAGTAAATACGAAATGGTTTACATTCTCTTACTTCCTGGGGTTTATTTATTTGTAATGATTTGATGGTATGTGGTATCTCTTTCAGTTTAATTGGGCTGATAATTTTATTGATCAGGACATACTGTGGGAAAAGACAGTTCATTTAGATAACCACGGTTTTCCTCATAAGTCTTTAATATTGATGTATCCATCTATACTTGGACAAATTATGTGTGGAAAATTACAATAAATTCACTGTCTTTTGCAAATGTATTATTTTCAATTATTTCAGTGATACCATTGGGACATTTCTATATCTTTATTATTCTAGATAAGAATTCACCTGGGGTTTGTTCCCATTCTAAATATGAGTCCAGATTGTTATTGTTATATAAAGAAAATTGTTAGAGTGAAAGATTAGAATTTCTTGTTGGTGTGTTTTTGTTTCTTGTTCCCTGTCATTGTTAGGGTTAAGAGCCTGAAGTGAGTGAAGATTGTTAAGTTTGTTTGTTACATAGTTATATATACAGCTTATTTATTTTTTATAGTAAGTGGCTTTGCTGAAAAAGAAGCCCCTGATTTGCATTTGTAGAGATGTCTATATAATGTCTCTTTTAATCTTTTGATTGTTCAGTGAATTATAAAACGCAGATAATATGTTTATTTCCAGTTGCTTAAGAATATTGGGGGTTTAAGGGCTGGTGGTAAAATGAGTAAGCAGCGGAGAGAGCATTTGCCATATTTACATTGAATTGTATTTTGGAGTGATCCAAAAGAGATCTGGGTATTGTTTTTTGTATCAGAAATATATTGAAGTAGCCTTTTATAAATTAAGAAAAAAATCCATTCTGGATCATATCTTGTGAGACATTGAATAACATGTTTAGTTGTTTTGTTAGAATTAATATTCCGACTGGGTCTGAATTTTCAAATCTGTTGATTTTGTTTTTTTTTTTTTTAGATCTATGACCTTGTTTATATATTCATAACTAAGAATTCAGAATGGTTGGAGCATGGAGCATAAATATTAGTTTTAATTAAAGGTTTATCTGTCTCTTTTATTTTACAAATTATATAGCACTATCTACCTGCGACAGGCTTTCTACCCTGGCCAGTAATCAAGGAGCCTCAATCCTCACCACTGACAGTGGTGTGAAATTGTCACTAAGAACAGGAATGGATTTACACAGTATTTTTCAGATCAGCTCTTTGCATCAAACACAATTTCCACAAGAGCACACAGGGAACATGCTCCAGACCTGGGACTGAACTCTCTGTCTCTATGGATCCCAAACAAGACTCACTTTGGAGCACTGTGTCCCATTTCCAAGTAGCTGACATACCCACACCTGGATATTTGATTTACACACACACACACACACACACACACACACACACACACACACACACACACACACACACACACACACACACACACGGGAAAGGCTAGCACAAATTTACTAGCTTTGCCCCCTCTACCTAGACTATAAGGTAACCATGCTACCACCAGTCAGTCGCTCTAAGGCTCTTACAAGGGTACAAAATTATACTGAGTAAAATCAATGCTATAAATGGTTAGAGTATAACCAATGCAGCAAGGCTGTTTGGAGTGACCGAGGGTCATTAAAATAAGCACAAGTACTCCCAAGACATTAAAAGAATTCTCCAAAAGGCCGGCCACAATGAAAGGTATAACAATATTTAATAACAAATAATAAAATAGAAAAAAATGAAAATTCTAAATATCTAAGTACAAAAATGCCAGATTTTCTATCACAGGAGAAATAAAAATAACACAGTTGGATTGATTCACACAAATACAGGAAACAATATTTAACTTATTTCACTGTATTTCCCGACAGTCTAAAGAATAACTGTTCGCTAGCTAAATTAATTAATACACACGGCAAGATAGGATGCTGAGATGCTTACTTCCACAAGGCAAGGTGATGAGCTTCTAACAGACTGAACTGAACTCTGAACTAAATGACTGTAATAACAGTCATACATCTTTATAGCAGGTTCCAGAGAAAACAAGACAAAACAAACTGCTGTGAGAGTTCCATCCTTTTAGTGCTGGTTATAAAATAATATCACATTTGATCACCTGACTCTGGTACAATGCACATTTAGAGCTTTGCTAAGATCTGTTGCAGCATTTGAAAATTATAGAACAATTTCAAAATCATCTGCTCTTCCCTTCCAAAATTCCTTGTTTACATATATAAATTTAATCAGTTAAAAAATCACTGTTGATACATTTCCAACACAAGCATCTGTACAAGTCATTGTGACAGTCAAATGACATAAAATTATTCAAAGAATCTCCAGCCAACCACACTGGCATATGTCACACATGCACCACCCCACTGTCCCTGGTACAGGTTGCAATACCTGACACCATCACATTTCTCTGCCCCTTTGAAGACTCAAGTTAGTTTTTCAAGTGACCCTGAAAAAATGTTGCTTGACAGAAATGAGCCTGTTTGGGAAAACATTAACCTATACCCTGTCTTGAGAGTCCATCTGCATTGGCAGTGTTGTCCCCACCATGGTACTGTACTGTCATGTCATACACCTGCAATCCTAGGCTCCAACTTAATAACTTGGCATTTTGTTGGTTGACTCTATGCAGCCATGTTAAGGGATTGTGGTCTATAACTACAGTGAATTTCCTTCCATACAAATAAGGCTGAAGTTTCTGCAGTGCCCATACTATGGATACACATTCTTTTTCTTAAACTGCATAACATTCCTCCCTGCGTTGGAGTCTGTGGCTGAAATATACAACTAGGTTCTCTTCTCCCTCTGAGAAAACCTGTCTGAGCACAGACCCCACCCCATGGTTTGAAGTATCCACCTACACAACCAATTCTTTGGTGAAATCTGGACTGGCTAACTCAAGGGTCCTCCCAAAGCCCCTTTAAGCTTTTGGAATTCCTGCTCTTAGGCCGGGGTCCACACTACCTTATCTGGCCTGTTTTTCATTATCAAGTCTGTGAGGGGAGCAGCTATTGTCATATAATTGGGAATGAACTTCCTATAGCACCCCACTGTCCCCAAGAATGCCCTTGCCTGCTTTTTTGGTAACAGGGGCTGACCACACCTGAATAGTTTCCACTTTGGCAGGTTCTGGCCTAATCTTATGACTCCCTACTCTATGTCCAAGGTAGGAGACCGCTGCCATACCCACCTGACATTGCCTGGGCTTAATGGTCAATCCTGCTCTTTGCAGTTTGCCCAGGACCTCCCTGACATGCTGAGGCTTCATCATGTTAACATAGTATAATTTGCGCCTCCTATAGCACCCCACTGTCCCCAAGAATGCCCTTGCCTGCTTTTTTGGTAACGGGCTGACCACACCTGAATAGTTTCCACTTTGGCAGGTTCTGGCCTAATCTTATGACTCCCTACTCTATGTCCAAGGTAGGAGACCGCTGCCATACCCACCTGACATTGCCTGGGCTTAATGGTCAATCCTGCTCTTTGCAGTTTGCCCAGGACCTCCCTGACATGCTGAGGCTTCATCATGTTAACATAGTATAATTTGCGCCTCTGCCTCCTGCCTAGCATGTTTACCATGTAATTAACATCAATGACATTCCTAACCACTTTGAAGGGTTCCTCCCAAGCTGCATGTAGCTTATTATGTCTGAGAGTAATGAGCACCATAACCTGCTGTCCCACAGCATACTCTCAGGCTCAAGCATTCCTTTCATGACAGAAATGTTCCTGCTATTGGGCTTCTGTCAGGTCCTCCTGGGTCATACCCATGAGCTTCCCAAGCCTTGTTCTGAGGTTTAGGCACTGCCACAACAAACTTCCTGTGGGATTCACACACACCATCCCACTCATCACAAATCAAATCTAAAGACTCCATAACCTATGCCCATACAAAAACTCAAAGGGTGAAAAACCTGTGGATTTTTGGGCTACCTCTATATGCAAACAGTAGATGGAGCAAATATTTGTCCCAGTCTCTCTTAAACTAGTCTGCAAATGCCTGTAGCATGGCCCTTAGTGTAGAGTTTAATCTCTCCACAGGACCATATGTCTGGGGGTGGTAGGGGGTGGTCTTTAAGTGATTCACCCCACAATGCTTCCACAGACAAGCCAGAATGTCTGACATGAAAATGACACCTCTGTCAGTCAGTATTTCTCTCTGGAAATCTTCCCTGCTGAAAGTCTCTAACAAAGCACTTACCACCTTCTCTGTCTTGATGGAAGACAGAGACACCACCTCAGGGTATCTAGTAGCATAATCTACTACCACCAGGATATACTTCTTCCTTGTAGAACTTGTGGTACTCAGAGGCCCCACATTATCCATAGCTACCCTCTGAAATGGCTTTTCAATCACAGGCATGAACAGAGCTTTAACTTTGTCCCCACCCTTTTCTACCTTTTGGCACTGCTCACAGGTCCTGCAGTACCCTGTTACATCCCTTACAATCCCATACCAATAGACATTATGCATAATATGTCTCTTAGTATGGTTTATGCCAATATGACCTGCAAAAGTAATATCATGGGCTATGGCTAGAAGTTCCAGATAGTAGGGTCTAGGCACTACCAAGTGCTGTACTACCTCACCCTTTAGCCCTCACACAGTGGTCCACTCTCTATACAGTAACCCTTTGTTCCAGTATACACACTCTCCTTTTCCTTGAGTATCAGTTGTCTCCTTAGCTAGTTCCCTCAAGGCTCATTGGCTACGGTTGAAAGCTGAGTCTGTCTCAACTCTAGCTTTGTGAACCTTCCCAGCTCCCCTTCAACAGGAAGCCTAGTATCTATTATCTTCTGAGAGTGGTGCCTCACTCTCAGCCTAGATACTACCACTCACCTCTGTCCTTGCAGTCACCCTGTCCATGGGAATATCAGTACCTACCAGCAGTTGTGCTCACTTTCAGGCTTACTGCTACAGGGTAGCTCTCTCCATGAAACAGGTACATCGCTAGCCCCAGCTTCAGATGTGGGGTCTGTCTGAGTCTCCTCAGGCCACCTGACCCACATGCCTGTTTCCAAGTCTAACTGCATGTAACTGCATGCACACAAGGCATGACGTTATCAAAATCATTCTCTAGCAAGACATCTGCAGGGATATCCTCAAACACACCTACTGGCTTTCTTTCTTTTCCACCCTCCCAGTCAAGGTGAACCCTGGCCAAAGGTATTTGGAATGGGTTCCCTTCTAAAGCTCTGACTGGAGTGGACTGCCCAAGCAAGTACTGCTCCTCTTTAACCATGGCAGGCTTCACAATGGTTGTGTTAGAGGCTGTGTCTCTCTTAGCAGTGGCCTGTCTTCAACCACTAGGATAGAATACAACCTCCAGTGACAGTTTGGTACCCCTGTTGTCTCCAGACAACTTAGCACTGGCATGCTGTTATCCCCACCTGCTGACTCCATCACATTTTATTCCCCACCTAGCTTCAGTGGACATTTGTATGCTACATGGCTCCTCTAGTTAAATTTAAAACATCTAACCCCTGATCTTGGCCGTGTACCTGCACTAGTTGCTTCCCCTGTTACTGGTAGACTCTGTTGAGGTTGTTTATGCTGCCTCTCATGGGTCCCCTTATATCCATGTGCAACACTGGGTATGCCTTTTTGTGCAGTGGTACCCTGCTTGTTAAATGGAGATCCCCTTTTCTTCCCAGCTCATCTGCAGAGTTACACTCCTGGTCTGCCAACCAGATTCTCATGTCCTCAGGCAAAGTGCTAAAGGCTTGTTCCCTCAACAAAAGATCTACTAGCCTTTCAAAAGTGGTTACCTGACATCCACTCACCCACCTATGAAAATAAGTGATTAACTCAGCAATATAATCACATACACTTCCATATGCATTGCTTCTATGCTCACAAAACCTTTTTTTCTGTAAGCTTCAGATGTTAACTTAAAACATTCCAATAAATATTATTTAACTTTATCATAGATTAAACAATCAGTATCAGACAATTTAGAAACAGCAGTTACAACTTTACCATGGAGTATGAGGGTCAGAAACTGTACCCAGAGCCCTTGGTCAACATTATACTGTTTATATACTGTTTCAAATATATGAATAAAACTATCAAAATTATCACACTTTGTAAACCGTGGAAGTAATTTGCGGACCTTTATTTTTTCTGGGGTTCAGTTATTCCCTTCCCCATTACCTTCATGATCCTAATGAAGAGTCAGCATCTTCCACTCATGTTGGCACTGTTTCTTTTTTTCTTTAGCCTCCAAACACCACAGTCTATCTGCTGATTTAATTCCAAATGTTTAGCTTCCAGTTCAAGTCTCTTTATCTCCAGACAGGTATTAAGTCCTCTGAGGAAAAGCTAAACTGTCTTGTTTCTGAAGGCTGCATATCCCCATCACCAGAGCAGTTCTCTTCCTGGTTGCTGGTCCATACTGCAGCTGTGATTAAGGCTGAAATAAGTTTCTCTTTAGTCAGGTTGGCATGTGTGACGCCCGCACCCTGGTCCAGCAATCAAGGAGCCTCAATCCTCACCACTAAAACCAAAGAGGGCATCTCATATAGGAGAAAGGATAACAAATACACACAGTAATTTACAATTTCCCTTAAGTGCACACAGAGATCACAGTCAGTCTGAGGCTGGTTGCTCCCTTGCTCCCTAGGTCCCCAATAAGACTCACCACTGGCACAGCTATAGGGCCCTCTTTGTCCAACCATTGCTTCATGTCCCTAACCAAGTAGCTGGCACACACACACACTTTGAGATAAGTATTTATACAACTTCAAAGACACTCCTGGGAAAGGCTGACAGAGATTCTCCAGCTGTGCCCCTATACCCAGACTATACGGTAGTAATCACTGCCACCACCATCTAATAATTATCAGCTACCGAAAGGCCCTTAAAAGGGTGTCCAATTACTACTGCACAATATTATTATCCAATTGGTAGTATAGCCCAGGGCTAAAGCTATATGAGTGGATTAGACAGTAAACTCTATAAATATGTAATGTACTCTAGAGCATAACTTCTCTACATAAACCAGCCACAGGTAAAATGTTTTAAATATTTAATAATAAGTAATTAAAACACAAGACAATACTACTACACCACAGTGCTATTCAAGAGTTCAGAGATCACACAGAAACTTAAAAGAATTCCGTAGTACAGTTCTGACATAACAGAAAAACACTTAGTCTAATCTTTATAGTCCTAGATATTTCTACAAGAAAACATACTTCTAAAGTAACTTACTTACATAGAGCAAGGCAGTGCTGAGTTAAATAGTCCAAGATCAAAATGGTTAATAATCTCTGGTTCTTAGTGTTTAAATTCAAACTGCAGTTCTGCTAAAACATTACATCATTTGTTTACACTTCCCTGATTCCCAGGCCCACCAAAACTATATTTACATTCTTTTACACTTAGAGCAATAAAGGACATTCTACATGTAAATTCTGGTCATTGACTTTAGCCTTAAAACAGTAGGCAGGATGTTTACTCCAGACTCGTTAACTCCAAATTTTAACTTCAAAGGACATACAAAACATAATTTTAATTTCAAAAATCATTTGAAATGCTTGGCTTAGTTTTCCTTATAGCAGATGGCAATGCTGCTACAATTTTGAAGTTCACATTTTACAGTGTTTTCTTTCATTTAAGAAACAAGCCTTTATTTTACATTTATATTTACAAATGATAGGATTATTTATAAAATTCTATCTGGCTAGGCTGGCAGCCTTCACCCTTCTCTACCAGTCTTCACATCTCCCCCCCAGAGAACTCAAGCTAGTTTTTCAAGTGACCCTTGATAAACACTGCTTGAGAGGGTTAGGTCTATCTGAGTGTACCTCACCCCATTCCCTGTCTTGAGAGCCCATCTGCATTGGCATTGCTATTCCCACTGTGGAGCTGCACTGACATATCATATGCTTGCAACTCCAGGCCCTATCCTAGCAACTTGGCATTTTGCTGACTGGCTCTGTTTAACCATGTTAGAGGGTTGCGATCTGTCATAACACTGAATTTCTTTCCATACAGATAAGGCTGAAGTTTTTTTTCAGTGCCCACACTATGGATGGACATTCCATTTCTACAGCTGCATAGCCTTCCTCCCTGGGTTGGAGCCTACAACTGAGATAAACCACTGGGTGCTCTTCTCCCTCCGAATAAATCTGGCTAAGTACAGCCCCCACCCCATGGTTTGAAGCATCCACTTGCACAACAAATTATTTGCTTTAATCTGGACTGGCTAACACAGGGGATCCTCCCAAAGCTTTTTTAAGGTTCTGGAATGCCTGCTCCATGCTGGGGTCCACATTACCATATCTGGCCTGTTCTTCCTTGTCAGGTCTGTGAGGGGAGCAGCTACAGTACTATAATTGGGGATGAACTTTCTGTAGTACCCTGTTGTCCCTAAGAATGCACTCACCTGCTTTTTGGTAACAGATGCAGGTCATGCTGAATGGCTTACACTTTAGCAGGTCCTGCCTTATCTTACCACTCCCCATTCTATGTCCTAGGTTGGAGACCTCTGCCATACCCACTTGACATTTGCTTGGCTTAATGGTCAACCCTGCCCTCTGTAGTCTGCCCAGCA
The DNA here is from genome assembly GCF_019279795.1 of Protopterus annectens. Taxonomy (NCBI): domain Eukaryota; kingdom Metazoa; phylum Chordata; order Ceratodontiformes; family Protopteridae; genus Protopterus; species Protopterus annectens. Next base: position 204,577,529 of record NC_056751.1, read on the forward strand.
CCTCCCTGACATGCTGAAGGTGCTCTGGCCAGGAATGGCTGTAGATGGCAATATCATCTAGGTAAGCAAGGGCAAACCCTCCTGTTCCTGCTAGGATATTATCCACCAGCCTCTGGAAAGTCACTGGGGCATTCTTCATCCCAAAGGGCATCTTTGTGAACTCATACAAGCCAAAAGGAGTCACAAAGTCTGACTTCTCTCTTAGCATTGGGAGTCAAAGGCACCTGCCAGTAACCCTTGGTAAGATCAATGGTTATAAGATACTTAGCCCCACCCAGCTGCTCTAGGGCCTCATCTGTCCTAGGCATGGGGTAAGCATCTGACTCTGTGTGACTATTTAATTTCCTATAATCAACACAGAACCTGGTGCCGCCATCCTTCTTTGGCACCAGCACCACTGGGGAGGCCCAGGGACTGTTGGACTCTTGAATCACCCCTAGTTCCAACATCTCCTGTACCTCTTCCTTCAGAGTCTATCTGACTCTCTCAGGCACCCTATAAGGGGCCTGACTAATAGGCCTTTGGGGTCTTGTATCCACCTGGTGCTGCACCAGGTGGATGCACCCTGTTTTCCCAGTGAACATGTCCTCATATTCCTGCAACACTGCTCAGATTTCTCGAACCTGGGTAGGAGATAGCTGCTGGGACATTGCAACCCTTTTCACTGAGGTGTCAGCCCGAGCATCACTGAGGATATCAGTCACCAGATCTCCCTCAGACTCCTCCTGCAATCCACTACAAATGCTCAACACAAGGTCCTCCCTATCATGGTAAGGTTTCATCATGTTAACATGGTACAATTTGGGCCCCTGTCATCTGCCTAGCACTTCCACCATGCAGTTAACATCACTTGCCTTTCTTAACACCTTGTAGGGACCCTCCCAAGCTGCTTGCAGCTTGTTGTGTCTGCCAGGAATGAGAACCTGCTGCCCCACAACATACTCTCTAGCTGGAGCATTCCTGTCATACCACACCTTTTTTCTGTTGTTGGGCTTCTGCCAGGTTCTCCTGGGCCAAATACATGAGTTCCCTGAGCCTTGTCCTGAGGTTTAGGACATATGCTACAACAGACTCCTTGTGAGACTTGTGCTCACCTTCCCACTCATCTCGAATTAAATCTAGAGGTCCCCTCACCCTATGCCCATACAGCAACTCAAAGGGTGAAAACCCTGTGGATTTCTGGGGATCCTCTCTGTACGTAAGCAACAGATGGGGCAAATATTTGTCCCACTCCCTCAAACTGATCTGCAAATGTCCATAGCATGGACTTGATTGTAGAGTTTAACCTCTCAACAAGACCATTAGTCTGGGGATGGTAGGGGTGGTCTTCATGTGTTTCACCCAACAGGACTTCCACAGACAAGCCAGCAGGTCTGACATTAAATCGGCACCTCTGTCAGACAGTATTTCTTTTGGGAAACCCACCCTGCTGAAAATCTCTAACAAAGCATTTGCCACCTTCTCAGCCTCAATGGAGGACAAAGCCACTGCCTCAGGGTATCATATAGCATAATTCGCTAGCACTAGGATATACTTTTTCACTGTGGAACTTAGGGTACTCAGAGGACCCACAATGTCCATAGCTACACTCTGAAATGACTCCTCAATCACAGGCAAAAGCATCAATGGAGCTCTCACCTTGTCTCCTGCCTTGCCTACTTTCTGGCACTGCTCACAAGTCCTGCAGTACCCTGTTATATCTCTGGAAATTCCAGGCCAATAGAAGTTCTACATAATATGCCTCTTTGTACATTTTATGCCCATATGACCATCAAAGGGAATATCATGGCCTATGATTAGAAGCGCAGTTGGTAGGCTCTAGGCACTACCAACTTTTGTACTCTCTCACCTTCTAGCCTGCCCTCAGGGGTCCACTCTCTGTACAGTACCTCTTTTTCCCAGTATACAGATTCCCCCTTCCCTTGCAAATCAGGTGCCTCCCTAGCTTTCTGCCTCAGGCCTTGTAATGTAGGGTCTGAGAGCTGAGCCTGTCTCAAGTCTCTCCTTGTAACCCTTCCCAGCTTCCCTTCCACAGGAAGTCTGGCATCCTCTGACAGTGGTGCCTCACTGTCAGCCTGGGTACTACTACTCACCTCTACATTTGCAGTTACCCTGTCCAAGGGAACATCAGTACCACAAGCAGCTTTGGCTCACCTTCAGTCTCACTGCTACAGTGTAGCTTACTCCCTGAAGTAACCACCTCACCAGTCCTGGTTGCAAGTATGAAGTCTGCCTGGGTCTCACCCAGGCCAACAGACCCACATGCTTGCCTCCTAGTCTCACTGCATGCAACTGCATAAGTACGTGGTATGGCCTTATCCAAATCCTTCCCTCTCAGGACATCTGCAAGATGGTAGTTCAGTACCCCTGTTGTCTCAAGACAACCTGCTATTGGCATTTTGTCTTTCCCACTTACTGGCTCTCTCACCTTTTGTTCCCCACCTTGCCTCCATGGTTACCTGTATGCCACATGGCCCCACTGGTTGCATTCAAAACATTTCACCCTAGGTCCTGGACATGTACCTGGACTAGTGGCTTCCCCTGCTACTGGCAGATTCTGTTGGGGCAGTCTTTGCTGCCCACCATGGGTTCCTTTAGACCCATGAGCAGTACTGGGGGTTCCTTTCCTGTGCAGGGCTGCCCTGCTTTCTAGGTATAGGTCTCCCTTCTTCCCCCACTCATCTGAAGCAGGACATTGTCTATCAGCTTACCAGATCCTCATGTCCTCAGGCAAAGTGCTAAGGGCTTGTTCCCTCACCAAATGGTCTGCCAGCCCTTCAAAAGTGGTGCCTTGACATCCACTTACCCAGCTATGAAAATAAGTGCTCAGTTCAACAACATATTCACACACACTTTCATCTGACTTGCGTCTATGCTCATGAAACTTTTTCTTGTACATTTCAGGTTTTAGCTTAAAACATTCTAAAAGACATTTTTTTGACAGCAGTATAATCAAAATAGACAGAGTCAGGCATTTTTGATAAAAAAGTTACAGCTTTCCCATGGAGTAAGGGGGTCAGGAGCCGTATCCAGAGCCTTTGATCAACACTATACTGTTTGCATACCCTCTCAAACATATGAATAAAACTATCACAATTATCCCCCTCTTTAAATTGTGAAAGAAATTTACTGACCTGTTGTGCATCTGGGGTCTAATTACTCCCTTCCCCATTACCTCCATGACTCTGGCAAATTGTCAGCATTTCCCTCTCATGCCTCCTCTGATGCTCCTTTTCCTTGGCCTCTATCTCCAAATACTTGGCCTCCATCTCAAGTATCTTTAGCTCCAGCTGGATTTTTAAGTCCACTGCAGAAAGGTTGAGCTTTTGATTTTTTGAGGATACCATATCTCCACTGCCAGTCTGATTGTCCTCCTCAGAAAGGTTGAGCTGTCCATTCTCCGAGAATATTGTATCTCCACTGCCAGTCTGCTTGTGCTCATGGATGCTGTTTTCTGATGCAGCTGTAACCAAGGCTGCAATCAGGTCTGCCTTAGTCAGGATTCCATGCACCAGTCCCCTAGCCTGGCACATCTCCACCAGCTGGCTCCTTGTCAGCTTTCCATACTCCTGTGCTGACATGTTGCCTGTTCTCCCTGACTAACTAAGCTAACAAAAGATATAAAACAATTGTGATCTGAACTCTGAGTATTCACTGCATGGCTGTTTTAGAGTACAAAACACATTCATAGATCACTGTACATAAGCTACAGGATTCATTCTACCCACACCACTACAAGCCAATTAGTATTTGCCAAGCAATTAATATGTGATGTGGATATCCACCACCACCAAACCACATGTGAAGTGGATCCTACCACTGCAAATCGCATGTGACACCCACACTCTGGCCCAGCAATTAAGGAGCCTCAATCCTCACCACTAACACCAGAGAGGGTGTCTCATATAGGAGAAAGGATAACAAATACACACAATAAAGTACAATTTTCCTTCAGTGCACAAAGAGATCACAGTCAGTCTGGGGCTGGTTGCTCCCTTGCTCCCCAGGTCCCCAGTAAGACTCCCCACTGGCACAACTATAGGGTCAAGATTTCAGTCTAGCTGGCAAGCTAACCTCCAGTACCCTCTCTGTCCAACCAGTGCTTTGTGTCCCTGCCCAAGTAGCTGACACACACACACGCACACACTTTGAGATAAGTAGTTATACAATTTCATAGATACTCCTGGAAAAGGCTGACACAGATTCTCCGGCTGTGCCCCTGTACACAGACTATATGGTAGTAATTACTGCCACCTCCAGCTAATAATTATCAGTTACCCAAAGGCCCTTAAAATGGTGTCCAGTTATTACAGTGTAATATTATTATCCAATTGGTAGTATAGCCCGGGGCTAAAGCTATAGGAGTGGCTTAGATAGTACGTTCTATAAATATGCAATGTACTCTAGAGCTTAACTTCTCTACATAAACCAGCCACAGGTAAAAGGTTTTAAAATATTTAATAATAAATAATTAAAACACGAGACAATACTACTACACCACAGTGCTATTCAAGAGTTCAGAGATAACACAGAAACTTAAAATAATTCCGTAGTACAGTTCTGACATAACAGAAAAACACTTAGTCTAATCTTTATAGTCTTAGCTATTTCTACAAGAAAACATACTTCTAAAGTAACTTACTTACATAGAGCAAGGCAGTGCTGAGTTGAATAGTCCAAGATCATAATACTTAATAATCTCTGGATCTCACTGTTTAAACTGAAACTGCAATTTTGCTAAAACATTACATCATTTGTTTACACTTTCCTGGTTCCCAGGCCCATTGAAACTACATTTACATTATTTTACCCTTAGGACATTCCACATGTAAATTCTGATTATTAACTTTAGACTAAAAATAATAGGCAGGATGCTTACTCCAGACTTGTCAACTCCAAATTCTAAATTCAAAGGATATACAAAACATGATTTTAATTTCAAAGAACATTTGAAATGATTGGCTTAGTTTTCCTTACAGCAGATGGTAACATTGCTACAATCTTGAAGTTCACATTTTACAGTGTTTTCCTTCATTTAAGAAACAAGCCTGTATTTTACATTTATATTTAAAAATGATAGAATTATCTATAAATTTGTATCTGGCTAGGCTGGCAGGCTTCACCCTTCTCTACCAGTATTCACAGCATGCACCAGTTCTTTGGCTTTACACACCTTGGCCAATTGGTTCTTTGTCAGCTTGCCTTATTCCTCTGCTGGCATCTTTGCCTGCTTTTCCTGACTAAACTAAACTAATACAAATAAATAAAACTGTTGTGAAAATGAAACTCTGTAGGTTTAGATTATGGCTGCTGAGAGTACATACACCTTCAGTGACAACTGCTCACAGACAACTGAAGTTCAGTTAATATCCCACACAGCTGCCACCAATATGTGACAGTCTCTACTCCATGCCAGTAATCAAGGGTCCTCAATCATCCTCACCACTGACACTGGTGAGGGATGGCCACTAGGGACATAAATGGATGCAGACAGTATTATCAGATGCCAGTCTCTGCACCGAGCACAATTTCCCTTAAGAGCACAGAGGCAGCACACTGCAGACCTGGGGCTGGACTGTCTCTCTCTCTCTCTCTCTGTCTCTCTCCAGGCCCCAAACAGGAATTCACATTTACCACTTTGGAGGACTGTGGCCCTGTTCCAAGTAGCTGACACATGGATATTTGATTTTCAAAACAGTGTAAAAAACTTCTCTGTGTGGAAGCTTTTCAGTCCATATAACTCTATTTAATCACTGTATATTAATCAGATCAGACAAAAGTAGTAGATGTAGCGAACTTAAACTCATCTTAAGTAAAAAAAAAAAAAAGATATATATATATATATATATATATAATTGTACAGAATTACTAAGTATTCGAATGTAATCCAGGCAAGGCAGACAGCCTGTTTCCTGTCAAAAAGCCTTTATTAAGTACACAGACAAGCGATCCAAGTAAAACAAATATAGAGTAATAGTTTCCTCACAAGCTTTCTAAAAAAAAAAAAAAAAAAAAAAAAATATATATATATATATATATATATATATATATATATATATATATATATATATATACTTTTTATCAGGCAAGGGAGTGGTTTATTGTGCTGTAAAACAAGGTGTTATTGGTACACATGTTAAATTCACATCCCTTCCCCCATCAGTGTAACAGTCGAGCTTACTTAGTAGCTGTCATAATAATATAACCCTTATGTACTTTAAATAAAATTTATAATGATGTTGCAGCTCTTATTTATCCAGATTATTAAGTAGATTATTAAGTCTGTGATTTTATCCAAGACAATATACTACATGGCTGGAAATATATCAGCCTTAGCCCATTTGGCAATCAAAAAAATATATATAAATATATACATATACATATACACTTTGCATGTAAAAAATCAATTGTAAAAATCATATTCTAATTTCATAACCTATTGTTAACAAGGATCACTTTCGTCCTTCTAGACTTCTTCAGGTCTGAGTACAAGAACCCTAAAAACTATCTATAAAAATATATATAATTGTATAATTAGTTAGCATTATTATTATTATTATTACTACACATAATTTTGAATAAAGTAGAAAAAAAGAGAACCAGAAAAAGAAAAAATAATAAGAAAAAATGTATGATGATGGAAATAAAATATATACTTAAATTACAACTGATTTAAAATGGTATTTAAAACCAACTGGTAGAATAAAATAAAATAAAATAAAATTAGTCATGTAAACAATGTGGCAATTGTTTAAGTTCCAGTGCACTTTTAATTGAGCAGTAGTATCAATTCAATTAAAATTTAAATTAAAAGTGCACTGGAACCTGTGTAAACTAGGTATAAATCTCTACATCACAAGATAGGTTGCCAACTGGCTCACTGACAGAACCCACACTGTAAAAGTTGCAGACTCCAAATCTGACCTCAAACCAGTGACAAGTGGAGTACCACAGGGTTAAGTACTGGGACCTCTTCAGTTTGGTATCTACTCCTCTGAAGTACAGGCTAACACAGAAGGCCTCTGACTAATGAAGTTCACAGATGACTGCAAACTAGGAGCCATAGTCAAGTCCCCAAATGATGTGGACATCCTACAGAAGGGCCTCGTTGAGACAGATGTCTGGTGTCAGAGCCATGGCCTGAAGCCTAATGCCAAAAAGTGCAGTGTCATCCCCTTTGGTAAAAACTCTGTACCCATAGGCAGCAATCTACTTAACACCGAATGTGTGATAAGAGACTTTGGGACCCAGGTGGACAGTAGTCTCTCCTTTGATAGTCACATTGCCACAGTAGTCAGGAAGCACTTCTACATGGCACACCACATCATAAACGGGTTCTCATCCCGGAAAAAAGAGGTAATTGTTCCCCCAAAACGTACTTGTGTTGTCCATAGTGATAAAATGTCATACAAATATTAGAGGAATGATGTCAGTAATAGCATATAGTATTATAAGTAATATTATAATATATAATAATATTATGTAAGGCAGGTGTGTACATAGTGGATTCTGTTAATTATTACTATTTATTCTAGGTGTGTCTAGAGATGATGTCTAATTGAAGTAATGCAACAGACTGTCCAGGTACAATCGCCACAGTATATAATACTGTATTATCTCAGAAAGGCCAGAAAATGCTATGTGTGGATGGCTACCAATATTACTTAGAGAAATCTACTGAGAGTAGGAAGTACTGGTGTGGCATGAAAAAGAATAGTGACAAATGTAAGGGGCGTTGTGTCACAGAAGAGGCAGTTGAGGGTGAAAAGCTTGAGAAGACTACTGCTTCTTTTCATGGACCTGACATTATGCAACATAAGGGAAGGAAGGTAGGGCAGTCTATTAAACGTAGAGCAGAGCAGACATTGGAAGATCCGTGTAAAATAGTTAGTGAGGCCATGGCAGGTATGTCTACTGATATAGTCATTAGTTTACCTAACACAGATGCCCTCAAGCAAACTGTTTGCAGGGTCAGACACAGAAATAGACTGACAAGTATGTGTAAACTGGAGTTTTGCAACATGAGGGAAGGAAGGTAAGGCAGTCTATTAAACGTAGAGCAGAGCAGACATTGGAAGATCCGTGTGAAATAGTTAGTGAGGCCATGGCAGGTATGTCTACTGATGTAGTCATTAGTTTACCTAACACAGATGCCCTCAAGCAAACTGTTTGCAGGGTCAGACACAGAAATAGACTGGCAAGTATGTATAAACTGGAGTCCATTACACAGCTGATGTCTGATATGCTCCCAATAAAAAATGGTAATCGTATTGTTCATCACACAAACATCACTAGCAATTCAGGCAATACTGTAATACTGACTACTGAGGGTAATTTGAGGATGCTTTGTGCATCTGAATTCATATTGATAGACAGCACCTTCACCATAAGTACTAGAGAGTACAGACAGGTGTATTCCATCCAATGCAGCCTCACAGGTACATCAAAAGGAAAATTTGTCCCTGTTGTATATGACATACTGCCATCAAAGAATGAGGAGTGAGATGAGCAGTTCTGGAAGGCAGTGGTACATTTATGCAGTGAATTCCAACTAGTGTTTAAACCTACCATGATTTTTAGTGATTTTGAGAAGGATGCTGTGAATTGCATATCTAGGAATTTTCCTGAAAGTATGCCTAACAGTTGCTGGTTCCTCTTTTGTCAGCTTGTTTGGTGGCAAATACAGAAGCTTAGGTTGGCAGCATTATTTGGCAATGATACACAATTTGCACTATTTTGTAAGTAAATTCCTGCCTTAGCATTTATATCCCCTGAATCAGTTTTATCCACTTTGGATGAAATCTCAGCTGAAATGCCTGACGCTGGTAAGCCATTGTGTGAATTCTTTAGGAATAACTACATTCTAGGAAGACCAAGGAGGTATGGTATCAGAATGTTACTTGTGAGAGACTACCTCCTCTCATTCTGGAACCACTGGGAGACCTCCTTATCCTCGTAGTCATAATACAGTGGAGGGATGGTACCGACGGTTAAGAAGCCTACTAGGGATGTAAACAGTTATTTATAATGGATGTTTTGCATCCCATACGTTTGGAGCAGAATCATTTAGAAGATGTAAAAAGTCACTTACTTTCATGTGTTCCATCCTCAGCTAAAAGCAGAAGATTAAATGATAAGGAGAATAACTTTATGTGACTTTTAAAGTGTAGAGATTGGTTGACCTCCTGTGGACTGGCTAAACTACTGGCTATGCACTGGTCATTTTAACACATAGAATGCATATAATGTGTATCATTACTTGACATATTGATGATTTGTTTACACTTATCTATCCTTACACTGCATATGTCAATATATGCACATTGCACACGGTGAGTGGACTACATATTCAGTGTGATCAGGGTTGCTATTGATCACAGACTGTTTGATTTCCATGTACACGTCTCTTATGGATATGACAGAATGTGTATGTCTGCATAAAACATCACAGCTTACATGGAAGTCTGATGTTTTTGAAGTTAAACTATTATTGTACTTTTCTTTGAACGTTGGGTAGTTGTTATGAATTTGAACATGTGAATTTCATGCTAATGGGATCAGAGAAAGGGATATTCACACTTGGGTTCAAAAATATCGAAAAATTTGAGAAAAACTTTACATTCAACTTTATGACTGCTTGCAACAAGTGAATTTTGATAAAATGAGTTGAAATTATGATAACTTTATGTTTTATTTTTTAATGATTTAATAGTAAACCTATATATATATATATATATATATATATATATATATATATATATATATATATATATATATATAAATCCATGTCACTTGTTATTCTGCTATGATCCTATTCTTTGTGTGTATTTATTTGAGGTATTTTAGTGTTAATAAAGATTAGCTCAGCTTTGTTAAAAAATATGATTTAAAACAAGTTATAGGCCATCAAATCAACCTATTTTAATTATTTTTAATGACTATAAGTTTGCCTACGGTAGCCTTACTTGAAAATAGCAATGGAGTAAAGCTTATAATAAAATACAGATACATGACAGGACCTTTTGGAATATATGTATATTACAGAGCAATCAAGACAGAAGATACATGATATGGTTAAACCACATCATTAGGTGGAGGTAGGATGGGAATAAATATAGAAGGAACTGAGGTATATGAGTGGGAAAACTGCATGTAGAAGCTTTAAGCTGTAGATATACCTGGTTGCTGTTTTTAGTTTATCTGTAATGATTATTTAAGTAATTCATGTGATTCTTCTCTCAGGTCATTCTTCTCTCCAGAATGTACATATATATAATCAATATGTGTGTGTGTGTGTGTGTGTGTGTGTGTGTGTGTGTGTGTGTGTGTGTGTGTGTGTGTGTGTGTGTGTGTGTGTGTATCTATATATATATATATATATATATATATATATATATATATATATATATATGTGTATATAAAACTGGTCAGGCACATCTCTTTGGATATACTGCACCAGAAGTACCAGCCACTTCTGGACATATATTAAAGCTTGTCCCAAAGTTGTGGGGATCATAGTGAATATATCTTCTCCTTCTTTTGGCATTTGCTGGTTGGGGGTCACCACAGCAGAACAACAGTCCACAGAACAATTGACAGTGGAGTTTTATGGTACTGAGTTGCCAGCCCAGTGCCCAACCTTCCACAGAAGGCACACAGACACAAGCACACACATGCTTAGGACCAATATATATCACTTGTGAATATGTGTGAAATCATATCCAAATTCAATAAAGATAGATTTAAAGAATCCCTAAATGTATATTTCTGGGATATTCTAAAACAATCCACCAAAATGAGGCAGTCAACTACCTTTCCACCTTATTTATAATCATTCTAAATGAACGTGTCCCCATACAAAGGGTAACAGTTAAAGTGTATCTTCTTGGTTAACCCTAATTACAAATAAATAAGACAGACAGACAGACAATGCCTGGATGACTTGGGCTACAACAAAACTCCAACTTGATTGCTTTCAACAAAACTCCAGCTTCATTTCATGTATACCATACTCTTTGAAATAACACAAAGTACAAGTCCTTCTAGATAACATAACTTACTTCTGAAACCACCAAACACTGAATAATAATTCTTCAAAAAAACTGAGGGGGACTTCCAGTTCCAGTGCTGATAATGTGAGACATATCAGTATGGAGTTCTATGACTGCGATTATCATTATAATAATCACCACTAAAGTCAAAATAATGCTTTAAGCTCCCAAAACTCTATCTCAGATTGACAAATTAGCTAATGTCCCTAAAGAAATCTTTGGTCAAGGCAAAAATAGGTTTAAGCATGTTTTGTGCAGTTGTAGAACTTAAACCTACTAAAACCACCATGACAACCTTGATGGCTGCAGCCACCCCCATCTCCTTCAGGCAGATTGCAACTTAACTCTCTTTTACCTTACATGCCACTATAGCTCAATTTCAAGACTGTTATAAATAGGTTTATAAGGATGATGGCCCATGAAATAAACTCAGCAGTTGTCCCTCCTCCACTCCCCACCTTGCCTATCCTTTTGCAGAATCAAGTGAGTATCCTTACACAACCTGTCCCTATGCATGAGGTTCTAATGGATATTAAAAAGCAGAAAACTAACAAGATTTCCTTGGAATTATATACCTTTGTAAGTATGTAATGTGCTACCCACTACAGCCCTAAAAATGTTTTGGGAAACATCAAAAGTAGCAGTCTCGAGAGATCCTAGCCCACCTTTGTGGAAGCTCTCACTCATCTTCTACTTTTGAAACTGGATAAAAACTCAGCCTCTCCCTCTAGTTACTGGTCAGTCTCACTTCTGAATGCATACAATAACATATACACAATGGTATGTGCAGCAGGAATCATCCCATCCTACTCTTCCTGCTTCACTCAGACCAAGAAGGAGTTATTAAACATAGACATGCCTGATATCATATTCCAAGAGCAGTACATTGGTTAGAAAAAGTTGATACATAATATCCACAATGGCTCTTCTTTCAGTTAATGTTGAAAAAATGTTTGGTGATTTAAAATGCTGTATTTATCTAAAGTACTTTCAGCATATTTGTTCCTAAAATCTTTTTATTGATGTAATGTATAAAGCGTAGCAGGATTCCATGCTATTGTTTGAAAAGGACCCTACCTACCTAACCCTTTTTAAATTACAAAGGGAGTTTACTAAGAATGCCTGTTGCACCATTGCTGTTCATACTGGCCATTGACTCAGTAGCAATATGTTTACGTCAGCTGCTAATCTCAAAAGGTAGCAGTAGCTCTTACAATCTCTTGGATGGGGGCTGGATTTATATGCAGATGACCGACTAGCATTTTTTACAGATCCCCAAAACACTATCCATCTTTGCTGGGAAATTTTGATGCAGTGGCAACTTGATTCAAGCTAAAAAGTTAACCCAACTAAATCTGTACTGTTCTGTTACATTGCGGTTCACATCCAAGTCAAAGTAAATCTACCCAGATTTTCAAACAATCCCCCTGTACACCAAGTATCTTAACTTGTTATTAGCTCCATCTCTCAAAGAGACAAGTAAACTGTATACACAGATCATGTATTGAATTGCTAAGGATGACATAATGGACTGGAAATCATGGAATACCCCACTTGAAATCAACTTGTATGTTAATCAAAAAGTTTCTTTACCCAAAGATTTTAGATATTCTTCAAGGGGTCCTCTGACAAATGTCATATAAAAGACAATGGAAATGGGTTGCAACAATCCACAAATTTGTGTTCCTTTTCCTGCACCTTGGTGTTCCATAAAATCCCACTACTCTTTGCAGAAAAATAGCAGTACTTGTCTTCCCAGTTTGTTTAATGCCTTCCATTCGCTCATGATTAAACTGCTTAAGGACCTATACAGCACAGAAGACACATCAGTCTGCATGTTGTTTATGATAAGCTACATGAATCTCTGTTTGTATCCTTGCTAAATCTCCAACTATAGAAATCTTCAAGTATCTCAACACATTTTACAGAGTTCCCCATTCCATTCTATCTATGGTACCATAATTACAGTAAGGATAACTTTATCTCCAACTGTGTTCATTGCCAATTCCAGCAGCTTGGCAGTCCAGCCCTTGGAAGTTTTTGAGAAGAAAATATCTTAATGTTGTATTCTAGCTCTATTAAGGCATAGTTTTCTGATCTTTCTAGGAACATTCTATGGTATATACTAAAGCACAGGAAAACCACCTCCATTATTATCTCTTTTCAATCTTTTCTCAAGTCCATTCTTAATTCTCAACATTCCCAGAACAAGCTATTAATCCCACAACAGAGCAGTTATTTATGAACATGACCACACTATCCAGCCAATGAGAATTTACAGTATTTACTGTCCTAGCTGCTTTGATAGCATACAACGCCCAGCAAACATGTCAACAGATGGACTTGGGAGAGGTACCTCAGATAGCCAGAAAATGTAACCACAAAGCTCCAGAGGATGCCCAGAAGTACCAGTAATTCTTCCAAATGGAGATTGTTTACACAGAAGTGCCTTCATAGACGTTTCTGACACCAGATCTTTTATCTTCTTGGTCAAATGATTATGACCCAAGGTATTGGAAATGTTCTTCCAGTTAGCGTAAAGCTGATTGAAAACATAGGGCTAGATTCCAAAATTGCAGAACTCTCCACAGTGCACCAAATCCTGTTCAAGATTTGTGGGAAAGTGGGTAACATGCAAATGTTTCACTGTCTGACAAATGCATCTCAGTCTGATGCAGCCACAGTAATTTCAGAGCAATAGCAGTGATAATAAAAAAAAATATGCCAAGGAAAAGCCATTGATAAGTAAATATATTCTAATTAGGAAGGTAAGTGTTTGACAGGTATGTAAAACCAAACAGACATGTCTGTAATATGTGGAAAACACTGACAGAATATAAAGGTACATCACCAGTATTACTGTTAAACTAACAATAGCTGCAATATATTTGCAGAATCTGTCATAATCTGCATAAAAAATAAATAAATAAATAAGCAAAATATTTACTGCAGCAAAGTGGCATTCACAGTAAAATCACCAGCACTAACGTTAGTTAACAATAGGTGTGGCACATGTGTGAGAAACACAACTAATGCACACAGCAAAGGAAATAGGGTGATAGACAGGTAAATGTGGGGTGAGAATGAAGAAGAATGACATACAAGAGGGATGACTGAGGATAAAGGTCAGATGGAGCATCAGAGAGGCATGGGTAATATATTTTGGGGATGGGAATAGGCTCCTTTTTTGGTGTGGGGGGTGTAGAAGGTATGAAAAAGCTCAGAAAGAGGAAATGGGAAAATAGGTGGGTAGAAACATATAATATGAATCACACTACAAGATGGAGCTAGGTTTGTGATATACATAAAAGATAGGTGAGGTAAACAGACAACACACATATGGTGGACTGTACATGGGTTAAAGAAACATGATGAACAGTATAGAGATACCAGTCATGGTGCACTTCAATAAAACATTATGTGCCAATGTCCAAAGCAGTGATGAGATGTTGCAAACTGTGTGGCAGTCAAACCAAGATGAGTATGAGTATTGATTGGCATATGACAGAGACTATTAACTGTAAGTTTTGAAACTTCGAACACTTTGAAATGAGATCGCCATACAGCACAGAATGAGAGAGTTACTGTTTTCCTCATTGTAGTGTGATCTCAGAGTTGGTATATTTAAGTAGCATAGTGTGTGGGGTATGCAGGGGGGCTTATCCTGCTGCAAAAACATAAAGGTAAAGTTTTTTGTTTTTGTTTAGTGTTTTTGTTGTGTTTTCAAAGTTTCAAAACTTCAATCATATTGTCTTGGCCATATGGGTTTCGAAGTTTTGAAACTTCAATAAAACAACATAGACCTGTCTGGACAACACACACTCACACACACATGCACACACACACACACACACACACACGCACACACACGCACACACACACACACACACACACACACACGCACACACACACACACACACACACACACACACACACACACACACACACACACACACACACACACACACACACACACACGAGTGCTGCACATCTATGGCAAATAATACAATAAACTATATACAAAGTCAATCTGTGCAGGTTGTGAACAACAAAGCAGGAAACCCATAACTGCCATATACCTAGACTCACACAACAATGATGAATACATGCTGAGGTGTCAGTAATACAGTACCATGAAATGATGAGACTGTAAATTGTCCAACTTTAAAAACATATTGATATATCTCAAGTAGGATATGTGCTATTAAGCAAATCCCCACATGTAAACATTGCATGGGATTGTTAATACGACCCACTACTGATGCATTTACTGCACATCAGAAAGTCAAATGCCTTCAGAAATACTCAATCTACGTATCTTAACCTCCTCTGCAACATCAATAAAATGCTTTAGAAGAGCAGGTATATACCACATAAAACAAAGTTCATCCCTGTACATTTTCAAATTTCAAGTGCAACTTAGCTCTATGGGATAGGAAATAGCAAGTTTATCACAGGACTGCACCCTATACTTCTAATGGACAGATGCAGCTTCTAAATGTTTTATCCCTTGCATGGGCCCTTTCAAATTATCAGTGGCATAATTCCAGCTGTTCTCATTCAGCGTGATATATAAATGATCACTGGATGACTAAGGTTAAATCTAAAACTAAATGGGATAGGTTATTTTGAGCAGTAAAAGGGACATTGGCTACGCTTAAAATGGACCACAATGGCAGTTAGCCTAGTACTTACCTATGAAGCTATGAACAAAATAGTTAAATGGTGTACTATGGGTAACAAATATCTAGACCAGGGGTGTCCAACCTTTTGAACAGAAATTTTGGGGTGGGCATATAAAATATATCATATATATAGTTAACTTTCGCACCACAGGAGACCAAAAGTCTCACCTCCTGGCTGTACTGTAGGTGCATTTGAACATTAATAAAATGTAATAAGTGCCTAATATTTGCCTTAAAAATCTAACAGTTAATTCTAACATCTTAGTTAATCTATAGATTATTTTTTACAAATAACAACAAACAGATATTCACAGCACTAGCATTTCTCACTGGGAAAACCACTCCAGCAGTCCATCTGCATACAATGTCAACATTAGCAGTCCTACAATACTATAATATTCACATTACTGACTTAATAAAACAATTCTGAATAAGCTACAAGAGGGTCTCATCCAAACAAATGGGTGCCTGGAAACATGGCATCAAGCTAAAAAAAAAAAAAAAAAATCATCCCCCCTGAGGAGAGAGATGTCCCCCCAACAAATTATCACATTAATAACAATGTTGTAAGCACGAATCAGTTGTGAGGTGCTTGGGCACCCAGGTTGATAGAAACCTGACTTTTCCATTTCTGACAAAATGCCAAAGGACTAAGTTCACTTAGTTATCCAAACAGACTAAAATCACTGCCCCCCTATAAATTTCATCACTGGCTTGCTTTCCAGGCTAAAAAAGATCCTGCCTTAAGAGACTTTCTCCACCTCAGAAATACTGGTTATATTTAAAACACTCACTACAAAGACTACAACCTTCACTGCAACATAAACAAGCCACTTTGTATGGATAGGTTCTTGACACAAAAACTTTAAACTTCTGTCAAAAGCTCCTCTCATTATCAAACAATGTAGTTCAACAACACTACAACTGGATGGATAGCCATGAATGTACTCCTTAAGTAAGTAGCATAGCCTTCATCAAACCGGAAGGAAAATCCACATACTAAACTTTCCCAGCTGGATGGCTAAGATCTAATATTGGTTACTCAAGTCTACTTGTCTAAGAAGAGGGGCCTATTAATTCCATTTGCAAATATATTCAGTATACATATTAAACCACTCTCTCACTCATACACACACACACACACACACACACACACACACACACACACACACACACACACACACACACACACACACACACACACACACACACATGACACAAGGAGCCCCCTACTTGTAAATAGGCAAACCTCAGTAATCACATGACACAGTCTCACTGATTGAAATTGTCTAGTCAAAATATCTGAAAAAACAATCATAATAGAGATGGATTCATCCATGCAATTTCCAATCAACAAACAACTGCTCAGCAAAAATTAAATCAATAAGAAATCTATAAACTCTCTAAGATCATACTGAGTAAACATATAACTTCTCCAATCTAAAGCCCATTTGACATTCAGACATTTAAATTTGTGCAGAAGTTATTTCACAGACTGACGTTTACTAAGCTGTAATGCTGACCAATAGCTCAAAGTGAAGAAAGGATTACTTTTATTTATTATGTATTTATTTAATTTTGGAAAACATCTTTAAAACTGTTAAATTGATCACACACCCATAAACACAGAAAAGTTATTGTGATAAGTAAACTACAGACTGCTGCAAGAAATCAGTCACAGCACTCTATGCTTAAACAATGAAGCATACCTGTCAATTCCAAAAGAATTAAAGTAGCATAATAAGAAAGTTATTTGCAAGGGTAAATACAACCTTCTGATTTAGCATGGAACCATACCTCTCAATGTTAGAGCAAGAATTCTGGACAAAGCAAAAATAAAATTGGGACACAGGCCAAAAATAGTTATGCATCACAGACACCATTGAAACACTTATTCAATCCTGCTTTGCAACAAGGAAAACCATACTTTGAAATGACAAATCCATTAAAAATAATAAAACACATTGGCTCCACATCCCCTCCTACTACAACCAAACAACCAAATACTTCACTGAAACTGAAACTAGGTCTGCTTATTTCACAGAATGACACCTCTAATTAAGTCTTAATGGTATATACAATCTACCAGGATCTGGACTACCTAAATAAATTAAACTATGGCCTGTAAATTGCAAGTGCACTTTGTTTAATTAAACTACATTTCAAAGCTCACTTGCTGTATTTTTTCAGTAACATCCCAATATCTATTTCCAGGTCACTTTACAAGACATTGGCAGTGGTAGACTTAGCATCCTCCAGATCCTTACAGGACCACACTCATACTGCTAACATTGTCCATTAAATGTAAATATCCATCCATGGCAAGAAGCTATGTCTTAAAAAATCTATTTTTGGCATTCCTAATACCCAAGTATCAGGTTTTGAAACAAAATTCTCCACAGTTTGTAAGTCTCTGTCTTTAATAACCATCTACTATTGCAGCACTCCCAACACAAACACACACATACACACTAAAACCCCCAACATTTAAAAAATGACATTGTGTCCACCTGATTTGCCAGCATTGATGATCCACCAAAGATATGCTTACTGTTGTCCAATCTACCACTGCTTAGAACCCACCAATGACAAGACAGTACTGGGTGATTTTTTTGTTTGTCAAAAAAAAAATAACTTTATATGCCACGTTAGTCAATCCACTACTGACCCATTAACCCTAGGCTGCTGTCTCATTCTTACTCCCTGGGACTGCATTACCTTGGATGACTACTTTTATTTCCTAAGCAAAAGATACAAATTGGAAGATGAGGCAAAATTCCAGACATTCTTTTCATACAGTTGAGAGGTATGATTTCATATTCATCCCTGTCAGAAAAGCTGCAATTTAATGAAAGTGTACTTTTAATGTAGGATGCATTTGTGAGCTAACTGGGTAATGCGTTAGCCTCTTTGTGCATGTGTCTCTCTCTGTCACTCTGTCATGCACACATAAACACACAAACATCCTGCTTTTATGCATGCACTCACTCACACCACACTTACCTATTAACACAGGTTACCTGCCGTCTCTTTAAAAGGCAATGCCAGCAAATCCAACACACATTGATTCTTTCACACAGACCCTTCTTTGGTGCAAAAAAATCAAAACTAGAAGGATGCTTTGGTGCATGCACACACCGATGTTAAGAGTTACAGGTCTCGGTCGAAAAACACAGCAAAAACCCATCTAATCTAGACATCATCTTTAGATTTCATTGTTCTAAATATATGTATATCTGCTAAGTGTCGTAATATCCATATTTGTGTACCTACATTAATGTACAAGAACATCAGAACTTAAACAATGTACAATATTACAACTTGGTTAACAGCACAGACAGAGGGAGATGACAGACACCCATCCAGTACATGAATAGGCAAGACATGCGACAGACAGAGGGAGATGACAGACACCCATCCAGCACACAAATAGGCAAGACATGCGACAGACAGAGGGAGTTGACAGACACCCATCCAGTAAACGATTAGGGAAGACATGCGACAGACAGAGGGAGATGGCAGACCCCTATCCAGTACATGAAAAGGCAAGACATGCAGACCATAATGTGAGTTGAGCACCACTACCGGACATATGAGGTGCTGCCTATATGCTGATAAGACAGCAGTCATGGTAGGATTGGTGGTGCATGTTATCAGCAGGAAGTACAATTCAAACAAACACATATAACTTACATGTAAAGCAATAACATCTACATTCCCAATACAATTGCAGCACAAATGACTATCATTTAGATTGTGCCTGCAGACATCATCTTGCTTCACTATACATGCTAACAAATACATCACATTAAAGAATCCATGGTACACTAGCTGATGACTACAGCAAATGTGATATGCACAAAAGTGACACTTTGGAGATATACCGTGTTGCATTATGGAAAACTTGTGTACACGTTTGCATTTAGGGATGCCAGCTACATAAATAGTGCTAAATGGAAGCAGTGAAAGGACATTATTAATAAAGGTTACAAGTAAGACAGAAAAAATGAACACATGGAATACATATCTTTCCCCCTTTGCTGCTCCTCCAGTCTGTGCATCTGTTTTTTTTTTTTTTTGATTCAGTCCTCTCTCCTCTGCACCTGTACAAATATAATGAGTGGGAATATTACGGAATAGCAAAGACTCAGTGCTATGTGACAGCATTTAATGGTAAAGTACATCACTGCATAACCTTTTCAGAATACACACTTTACATAGTCAAGCAGTTTTAAACAAGGCTATCTAACATTTCTTTATATATAGAGTTATACTTAACAATGCATATGTATTTCACAAACTGGGAAAACTGACTTCAGTGAAGAGGAAGGTAGATTTAGCCCCATCAGCTATATAGTATTCATAGGACTGCATACACCCAACTGCATCAAAACAAGTTTAATTGCATAACTTACTCATATTTAATAGCTGTCCACATACATTGCTCACATATCTCTAATTCAGCCAGAAGGTAGTGTATGTTTACATTCATTAGTGAACATTAAAGACAGCCTAGTCAATCAGTTATGTTTTCCTATAAGTACTGCAATTGAAGCACAGCAAAACCCTTGTCAACAGGTTGCGGAACATGGAATAATCTCAAAATGTTGTGGAGTCATCCACGGCTGATGTGCTGTAGGCATTAACGCACTCTGCCAATAAAATAAGTAGACAATTTCATACAGCAGCACTCAGCCATACAACAGAATCAAACTGGTTAAATTAATGAACATAAACTGATGTATAAGCAGGTTGATTAAAAAAGCTTCAGGGAGTTTCAAACCCCCAATCACTCAGCTTTATTTAACATTGCTATATTCCTTAATCAGGTGAGCTAATGGACAACACAAGCTATTCCAGTTACTGTAAATGAATAGATGTCTCAAACACCCAGTCATGAATGTGAAATGCTGACATTACATTCCAGCACACCTACATTTCTAGCCTTGTCTATCTAGAGACAACTTCAGAATGCGCAGTCATATAACCATTAATAGTGAACTACTAAATTGTATTCTGCATTACAACTAACTTAATGATGGTAACACAGAAGAAATATCATATCAGTATAAATACAGTGTAAGCATAAAAATGAGTATGATCTTCATTCCACTACCCCTTTAGAATTCATTACATGCGCCTGATTATATAATGAATACTTAGAAATCCCAAATCAGTATAGCACAATATCTAAAATAGGTGATAGGGTGTGGAATATGGCACTTAGTGCAGGCATTCAGGGGCTGTCATCAAACCTCAATGATTTAGGAGTTGCTGTGTGTCCCTGTGATGTAGGTTGTCGTATCAAGGGTGGACTTGCATGCCAGCCCTGAAGATACTGCTGTGCCCTAAAAGCTCGCATGCAAGCCAATTCCACATGTCAGTCTGGGTGAACTTCTTCTAGTGTGTCCTTGGCTCGTGGTGAACATACTGTAGAAGCAAAAACAGCATTGCAGGCTCCAAACCTTCTTCAATGATGCACAATATACAAAATAACTGTTAAAATGCCACAAGCACAATAGGTACAAACAAAGTTAGGCGCTTTCACTTAGGTCTATCCCAAGCTTTACAAACAAAGTTAAGTGCTTTTTTTGGCTTCATGGTGAACATACACCACCAGCATCTGATACATCTCCTCATCCATCCATCCAGTTGACTTACAGCAGCCTTCTCTTGATCAACATATTCTTGGAACTGATATAGACAATGATAGTAAATGTGTTGTACAAATTGCTTGCTGCGGTACCACTCAGTCTGCAAGTAATAAGGCAATGATCTCAAAATGTATAATTAGCACCTTTTAAAAGTGGTGCACACAGGGAGACAGTAGATTATTGGTGGGCATTGAACATGCGTTCTACAAATAAGAACATGTGTTCTACAAATACACATTTAGTGACAAGTACTGGGCATTTTTACTGAGCACTATTCACTTATGCAAAGCTATTGGTTAATGCACTAAGATCCTAGGACTTACTGGGATGTTCACAGATTCAGTTCCAAAACACTCTATGCTAATAAAGCTCATTAATTAGGTATGGTGCAAATAGCCATTTGCTTTGAAACATCCACACTGCTATGTATACCTGCCTAACACAAACTACCCATTTGTATAACACTGAGTAGGAACAGTTTATAAGACTTTCCACAAATTAGATTATTAAGTATACTTTGCAGAAACGTACCACTCCCACACTGTAAGTTTCCTGCCATTACATGTGAGTGGTAGCACACCTGAGCAGTTAGGCCTGTTACTTTCTTTCTGTGTTCATATTTAGCCATCACAGCTAAGACGTGTATGCTCATATTCATTTAATATTCTGAGGTACAGTTTGACATTTGCAGATCATCCTCTAGTATGGCTTTTAGCATCCCAGCCTACTGAAATGCATAAAATGCAGCTTGCATTTTTTCTAATATTCTGTGGAATATGCAGGATTGCTGAAAAATGTGTAAGCAATTTTTTGGCAAAATGATAAGCAATTATGGGCTTGACCAAGTGCTTTCATAAAATTGTTGATGCGCTACTCACTTTTAATTGCTGTTGTGTGCACTCATTATGTTTGGAATCTGGAGGACATGTGTGGAGTCTGCAGTTATACTAAACTGCATACATTTTTACTTGCATGTGTCATTCTGTCCATTATAGAATCTTATCCGCCCTTAATTTGCCAACATGTTCCTTTGGTGCACTGTGCTATCAGCAACTGTCTATTGGAATCTGGCCCATAATTTTAAGCTGCCCGTCTCTGTGCCAATTATGTGTATGAGGGTAATGCATCTTCATTTACTGCAAACATTCAGGATTATGAAGACCTGGGTTTGTATGGCATAATCACTACCTCTGAATCTCCTCATTCAGCTCTCCAACTGATGATCCTGGTAGCCAAAAATGTCATAACCAGGCATCGTAAGACAACCACAGTACTATCTTTAGCTGAATATAAGCAACTTCTTCTCATAATACTCAAAACAGAGCAATATGTAGTCAAGAGAAAGGGTACATAATATGCTTTTTTCTCAAAACAGACCCCTTGGATAGACAATGTTCTGCATCATTTTGGATCTCTTTTTCTTGTCTGAGCCATAAACACTATAGCTTGTGTCCTGCACTGTATCCCTCCCCTAGCTTCTTGTGAGTTTCATCTATTCTTTTGCCTTTTCTATCAATAATTCCATAGATATTGCTCTTTTTGTATACTTTACTGTATAATAGTTATTGGATAGTATATATGTTGATGATATATTCATCTAACTAAACAGATGTTAAAAGATGCAATCAGTGTACATCATTGTATCATATTAAGTCCATCATTTGTTGTCAACATAATTATCTGTTGATATGTTTTGTTAAATAAAGTTATGAAAAAATGGGTCTGGTTAGTCTTATCTGCTGAAATCAAGTAAAGCATGAAATCCTAAATCTTGTTTATCTGCACTGACTTCTATACAGCATATACTTTTAACTCATACATCTTCAGTGTGACAACCTTTTCACAATCTACAATTCCTTTCCAAATTGCCAAGATATCTGATCTAAATGCAATAATTCCAAACCCTGTCTTTAACAACTTGCTCCAACCTCAAATAAAGACATATCTTTCCAAACTGAAAACTACTTTACTGGCTCCTGGTAATCTCACAATGTTACCCCAAAGTTGCTGCCAATGTCATGGCCTACTCAATAAATCAATACAAAAATACACTTTCCTATCTGCTGGTAACTGACTTACATCCTATATCTGCATAAACATTGCACATCTACAGAACACACCATTTTCCATCTTAATGTCACCTTATCCATCTCTCCAAGACCTCAAAAAATGAATGTATAGCCAATTACTTTAATACTTGTTATTTAGCAACCTTCTGTCACCATCTCAACATGGATTCTTTTCTTCCCACAGTACAGATAGTGCATTACTGGCATTATTAGGTACTATGCTCCACCACAGGAACAACAATACCATGTTGACAGCTTTGAATAGTGTTTCCCATCACAAACTTCAATAAACACTCTCACAATTAGACCTCTGCATTATCTGTCTCCAGGTTCAGCTCTCATTTCTCCAACAGAAAATAAAATATTGTCTTCATATTGAAATGTCAGCACTCAAAATGACGAGCACTGAAAAGCAGAAAAAAAGATTGAAAGAAAAGGAGAAGAGCAAATCTCAAAAATCACAGTCCTCCTTAAAACTTCTTTTTTTTGCTGGGCAGCAAACCCCTCCTCCACACACCCAATTTATATACACCAACTATGAGATTTCAGGCTGTACTTCTTTCCTCAAAGCAAATGGAATGAGCAAAACCCACCAAAATAAATAAAAACTTGTGCATTGGGAGGGTGGGTTTCAAATGGCACGTGTTATGGAGATGTGGTACTCCACATGGGCCTGGTTCGTTAACACACATTACATATGGTTACTACACTATTCTGCTGATTTGCTAAACTATGCCTATTTTTGCAAGTGTCCACAAAATGGCTGTTGTCTGTAGGGTTCAGTTTTATAATTGTTGGCATACTGCAACATCTGCAGGTATACTATATTTCATATCATGGCCATTTTAGTATGAATTCCACCTTGCAGAATGCTGTATTACAGGTATGTAACTATGTGTATTGCACTATGATGTGTGTGGTATGGTGGCACATACATATGTACATATGAACTCCTAATACTGGATGTTGTATTACAGATCAGGGTACATGTGTGCATGGTAATAGTAGGGGCAGCACACTTTAAAATTGTTATAACCTGTGTCTGTTTTGCACTGAATGCTGTTAAATCTGTGTCATCCCTATATTTTCTGCAAACACTTGCATTATCTTATGTTTTGCAAATGAATCCCACATTGCTGTCATGGGGAATTACAGACAGCAGTTATACAAATAACATGGGTCCACTGTAATCCAGCTATTCTTTTGTTCTAATGGTAATTCTGTGAGTGAGCCTCCTAGGTTTTCCAAGTGATGGTTATGGGGAACCTCAGTCAGCAAGAGACAACATTAGGCAGAAAGGTGATATACAGTTACTGGGTCCATGCATTGTTTATGAAGGGGATGGTTCTTGCATATGTTTTGATTGGTCAGCTACCATTATAAAGATGATATAGCAAGTGTTTGAGCAATTAGCTCAGGGTAACAAAGTGTTTATTGCATTCAATGACCAAATGGTTTACTTGCAAAGGACTGCCCTGGACCAACCTCTGTCACCTGTTGATAGTACAGATCATGGGAATATGCCCGTAGACAACATAAGACTCATAGATAATCTTATAGGGTGAGACCCAAGCTGTAGTTGCCTCTGCACAGTCAGCCATCATAAAGCTTGCGTATCATCCCAGTCTGCTGGTGTGTTTTCAGTGTAGGTAACCAGAACAGGAAATAGATCTCAACACTGTTTAAGTAGCATTAGCCTACTTATATTTGAAACTGCATAAGCTGCATTGCAAATTGTGTTTGTTCTTCTCTGCCATATGCATTTGGTATATGTTGTGAAACTTTACATACTGAATGTGCAAGTCATTCTTGCATCTTGCAAGTGTTTTGCAGGCATATGTCTTGTCATATGCATCCACTATTGTGGTCATAGTCCATGGGCTTGCAACTATATGACTGATATTAATTAGAATACATGTAGCATCTATTTTTCTTGTATTTTTGCATGTGCCATGTTGGGAACCTATCCTAAATGGCACAGGTTCCAATATTTCATGCTTGCTGCTAGTTATTTGCATGTCTTTTATACATACCGTTTTCTATAGTATGCTTTATTAAGTTTTAATGGGCTACCATATCATCATTTTATTGTTTTGCTGGTACAGAGGCTTTAGGTTTCTTTCTTAGTGGGAGATATATTACCTTCTTTTCCTAATTCTGCTCTGTTAAAGTTTAAAGGTACATTGCTTTATCATCTCATCATTAAAAGCAGTTATCACTGGAATAGTATTAGGGATTATAGGTTTATAGATTCATAGGTTGGTACTAGGCTATCGGCCCTAGGGCCTATACAAGCCTACCCATAACAATTCCCTGGATATTTCTTCCCACAATATTTACTTCCCTGGACCCCTGTCTAGCAGGGTGACTGACGTGATCCCTGGGGTGAATTTCCTATCTCCCATCCAATCGTCAAGGTTCCTTTTGAAGAGGGCCAAGGAGGTGCTCTGCTTGACATGCATGGGCAGTCTATTTCAGAGTATGGGGGAGTCTCTGGGTCAGGAACCTATCCCTCCAGCATGTTTTGTTCATTTTGATGACAAAGTTTAGATCCCTGGAGCGTGTGGCTCTGAGGGATTGGGATTTCTTTAAGTGGAGCATGTCTAACAGCTCAGGGTTTGACATGGCCTTGTATGTTAAGCAGAGATTGCCTCTGAGTAGACGATATGCCACAGAGTATAGCTGGAGTTTTTTTAGATGGTCAGCATAGGGCATCTGCTTCAAGCCTGTGATTCTTTTAGTGAGGTATTTCTGCGGCCTTTCCAGCTGTTGCAGATGTCTTGTGAGGTACATACCAAACGGGGAGTTGTACTCTATAATGGGTCCAATGAGGGCTGAGTACAGTGGGACAACGACTTCCTTTCTTCTGGATGAAAAGCCCTTAGTGATGAGGTGTGCTACATAGAAGGATATCCTGACTGTTGTGGCGATGTGGCTATCAAAGGTGAGACCACTGTCCACCTGTGTCCCTAAGTCTCTCATCACACTTTCGGTGTTTAGTGTACTGCCATCTATGTGGTAATTCATGGGTACATGTTTTTTCCCAAAGGGGATAACTATACATTTCTTGGCAGTAAGCTTGAGCCCATGTCTCTGGCACCAAGCATCTGTTTCTGTAAGGCCCTTTTGTAGAATATCCACATCATTTGGGGATTCAGTAATGGCTTCCAGTTTGCAGTCATCTGCAAACTTTATTAGCCAGGGTCCCTTAGTGTTAGCCTGTACTTCAGGGAAGTAGATGCCAAACAAGAGCGGTCCCAGGACTGAACCCTGAGGTACTCCACTTGTCATTTGTCTGGAGCTGGATTAGGAGTCGGCTACTTTTAGAGTCTGGGTTCTGTCAGTAAGCCAGTTGGAAACTCATTGAGTGTTGTAGGGATTTATGCCCAGCTTAATAAGTTTATCTATGATTGCAGAGTGGGGGATGGTGTTGAAGGCCTTGGCGAGGTCCAGATAGGCAGTGTGGACCACCTTACCCTCGGTCCACAGCTCTGGAGACTGATTCAAAGTAGTCAATCAGGTTCAGGAGACAGGATCAGCCCTTCACGAAACCAAACTGGGTGGGGTCCAGTGTTTGAAGGTTTCCAATGTCTTTGTTTGTAAGTTCCATGATAATGCGTTCCATGCCCTTGCAGATCAGGCTCATCAGACTAATGGGACGGTAGTTCCCGGGATCCTAGATGGATACCCCCTTGTGAGTGAGATAACTGTAGCTGTGTGCGACTCAGTGGGCACGAAGCCTGAGGTGAGGCTATGATTAAGCATGACACTTAGGTGAGGTTCCAGTTCGTTTTGTAGTTCATGTAGTACACAGCCCGGGATGTCATCTAGTCTCATGGATGCTGTATTCTTAGCTTTGGAGAGTGTGGTTTCTACCTGTGTGGCCGTGATTACCGGAGTTATCCTTGGGATCAGTATATTTAATGCCATTCTGTTGCAGTTCAGAGCATGTCTGAGCATTGCCATTTAGATTCTTGACATAACTATAGAATGCCTTGTGGTTGTCTTTGGAATCTTTGGCAATTTTATTTTTGTAACTAGCTTTGGAGGATTTTATGAGGGATCTCAGCTTCTTACTGAGGCTGGTAAGGGAGTGTTTTGCATCCTCGGAGTTTCCTCTTTTCTGCAACAGTTTCTTTCTTCTGTTGTATAGTTTGTTTATGGCAGGGGACCACCAGATTGGCTTCCTTTTTTTCGAGGAGAGCACCTTGGTTCTATTTGGGATGGCACGATGATGACTCTTGTCAAAATTTAGGACAATCAGATTATTAGCATGTTCCTTACTGACAACATTAGTTGCATTATTATTTGCTTTCATGTGCTGCATTGTATTTCAGCTCGTTAGTGTTATTTTTTTCATTTTTTACAATGTGACTCTGTAGTCCATTTGATGTCTATATCCACTGCAGTAATGCATAATGTTCCTGCGCCATATGAAGTTTTCACCTTTGGTTTTCTTTCACTCCTGAATCAGTGAAGTGTCTCTGTTATGATGTATATAACCATCATCATATAATACATCTGACGAAAAGGAACAGTGAAGATGGCCCTTAAGTTATTTACAGGTGATAAATAATATGCATATTGCACTTATAGTGTAAGATATTAGAAGTAGATAATATGAATCACATGATGATGCTGAGAAAATAGACACTACTATTAATGTGTGAATAGAATTAAATAATGTAACAAATATTGCAAAATAAATATAAACTCATTTAGTAGTTTATTAATTGTCTTTGAATGTGAAAGAATTATTTCAAAATAAAATGCAGCACTACTTAAAACAAAATGTGATGCCAGCTATGAAAACAGACAACTTTATTTTTTAGTTGTCTTCTCTTTAACAACAGAAAAAGCGTTCAAAGGTCAGACAAGGGCTGCATCACTTATTTACACTTTTGAACCTAATATAAACCATAAAGTAGATGTTTATAGCAAATTAAAAAACAAATAATTTAAGCATCTGATATAAACATTTCCTTAGCAGGAACAAAAGCAATTTTACATCTGGGTAAGAGTTGCAAACTGCATAATTTGTAAAACAATATGATTAGCAGAAAATGTGAATGAGCATAAACCTTGTAAGAGAGCAAGCAATGGAACGCACACATCCTAAGCATTATAAGTGGTAACTGTTATTAGCACTCATCATCACTGCAGTACTGATTAAGTGGTGAGAGGCAGATTACTCCCAGACCTCTCTTTGGTATGTAATTGCATGATACTCAGATTATAGCAGATGAAGATATGTTTGCATCATTTGTGCTTGGCAAAAGATCTTGGCATACAACAAAACAAGAAGGAATCTGAAAAATCACATCAGCATTCATTCTGAAAATAGTCTATTAAAATATAACACTGAATTTTGACAAGTTAGCAAATGGCTAATTGTATATTAAATAAAGCTGTTTATCTGGATTGGAAAATACAGATAAATAGTACCAAAGTTAACTATAACTAAAATAAAATCGTTTGGACATTTGTAAATGAACCATTTATCCTTGTTGCTGCTATAATTTTGCTTTCAAGTAGTAATAATGGATTAACATTTATTTCTATAATTTAATGCCAATTTTGAGTTTAGACAGATATGACAAAACCTATTATCTGAAAAGTATTGGTTTCTGAGCTATAGCTACAGAAAATGTAAGAGGTTTCTATTGATCCTTGTCATTGCTGGCAGCCCATCATATGTGCTTTATGTATGTCTTGCCTGCCAGTATCTCCTGATTAGCTTCACTCTAAATAACTGATAATTCTCTGTCTGTAATCATTTTTTGTCAAATGGGTAGGGAAAGAAACATTTTAGCTAAACTGGAGTGTCTTGCATAGCTTATTAATGCATGCTTTTCTTGCAGATTGATTTTGTACTATTCCTAAACACATACAGCAGCTGATGCTACTGCCCATTCACAATTGCGCAAAATACAGTGCAGAGAATGTTTGTATATCACAATAAACATAGAGAGTGGTCCTTCCCCAATATTATTTAAAGATGTACTCAGAAATACATAACTGATAAGCTACCGGAGGTTATGTAAAATCGTACTAGAATAGAACAATCAGACAAAGGCCAAAACAGAAAAAGCCCAGAGTGACCTTCAGTGTTAGTAGGCATCTTGCATTTCTATATTCAGAGGACTAACGTAGGATCATAGGATAATAGGATCATAGGATACTACTAGGCTATTGACCAAGAGGTTATTTTAAGCCTAGTCATTTCATCCCAATGTAATATAAGGAAAATGCTAGTCAATACCAACACTACATTTAGTGATGATTTCCCCTATCCAACAGGGCTTTGGGTGCTACAACCTCTTACATTTAATATGAGTGCCACTGCTAAAAACATGGACACTTCTTCTAAAGCTGGTTTGAAAAGTTATCTACAAATGATGAAATGATGCTTAATTTTATTTTGTTTGTAATATATTTTCATATAAATGAATTTAAATAAAATGCCTTAAAACTAATAATGTTTTACTATGTTACTTATATTGAGTTAATAGACTGCATGCATGGTTACTTATGAAAGAGTATATATATCACTACTGAGAGAATGATATTGTTCTAAATGACCTTCACATTTATATAGCAGATACCAGCATACTTCTATAGTATGCCTGAAAATACGTCTCATAAGCTTTAAGATTTAACAAATTGTTTTGAACTGGATGGAATTAAATCTACCTATTACTTACGGACTTATGTACTATAACCTTACACTACCATGCAAATCAAACCTACACATACTCTACCATTAATTTGGCTACCTTTCCTCCTCTACTGCCTAGTCTATCTTACCAGACTACCTGACTTTTCTTACTTCCCTTTCTATCAATACAACTTCAATACATGCCTTAAAAGAATCTCACCTCTCAACTTATATCTCCCCTAACCTTTATTACTATAATGACTCTCTCCTCTTTACTAGAAAGATTCTTTCTGATATCTGTAATACAGTTTCAATCCCTCACAATCCATACCTTTCCAGCTACCCAGCTCTCAACCTCAGCTCCAAAGAATCTAAAGACCTTGCCTCCCTCCTACTCCAATGAATCTCTATCCTCCTCTCTGGCGACATACATCCTAATCCTGGACCCTTAGACAACCATGCTTCTAACCCTAACTTGTCTTCCTCATCCTCTCACCATAAATCACTCATTTATGCTACTATTAACACCCAAAGTTTATGCAATAAACTTCCAACCCTTCATGCCTGGCTATCCCTTTACCACCCTGACATTCTCTCTATCATCAAAACATGGCTAAATCCAAACATAAAAGATTCCAAAATTACCCCTCCCAACATCAAGATCATAAGAAATAACAGAACTCTAAAGATAGGTGGTGGAGTAGCCCTAATTTTCTCCTCCTCCCTAACAGTGACACCCTTTACCAAGCCTATACTCTAATTCAGAACCGTTGAACTAACCCCGGCCCTCCTGTTAATTAATAACCATAAAAACATATGTACAGCTGCTCTTTATATTCCTCCAGGGAATAACATCCTCATTCTTGAAAATATCCTCTCTTGGTTCTCATCCAACATAAACAATGAAACTATACTCTTAGGTGATGTAAATATAAACTGGACTTCTATTCAATCACCTACATCACCTCAGAATATAAACCTATAGAACTACACCCAAATAATTACCTCTCCTACCAGATTTAATAAAGATAACTCCAGTAGCATTCTGGACTGGATATTAGTTTCTCACCCCAACGGCACCCTACCCAACTCCCTCAGTGATCATCTCCCTGCCTTTGCTTGTCGCTCACCATCCTCCCTCCATGTTCACCACAACTACATCACAACTTGTAACCTAAAAAACTTCAATCCTCTAGCTTTCTCTGACTCACTAAAACATATGAACTGGAACCCTGTAAAAATTCTCCCTCTTGATGATGCTGTTGAATACTTCAATACTACATTCAATAACCTAATAGATAGCTTCGCTGTCCCCAGAACTAAAAGAATCAAAACCAAATCCACCCCTTGGCTAACTAAAGCAACTATTACACTCGTGCATTTCCGAGATGGATTTATATTAGATGAGCGAACTTTCAAAAGTTTGACTGTCATATGGTCGATACCATATGATCAAACTTTTGAAAGTTTGAACATTTTAATGGAGATCTCCGTACAGCACGGAATGGGAAGATTTCCCTTTTCTGCACTGTAGTGCTATCTTTGAGTTGGTATATTTAAAGAGCGGGTTGTTAGGTAGGTTATTTGTGTAGTTTATTTGTTTTTATTAGATGTTCAAACTTTTAAAAGTTCCATCATATGGTGTTGACCATATGACGGTCGAAATTTTGAATGTTCGATCATCTGAAACAGACCTTCGGAAATAAATTTTGGAAGCGTTACCATAAACCTAAAACTCCTAGCACCCTTATTGATGATAAACAATTCCGTAATAAAGTGAAAAAACAAATTGCTTTAGACCGAAAGTCCTACTGCTCTAAGCTTCAAAACAATCATAGATCCAACCCCAAAAATTTTGGAACAGTATATCTGCTCTCCTCTCTCCTGGCAAAAAAGACAATCCCTGCCCTCACCCTAACTCTCTAGTTCATATCTTAGCTACCCAATTCAATTCTTTCTTTATTGATTCAATAGCCAAGCTCAACACTTCATTCTCCAATAACACTTCTACTGCACCCTCATCGCACACCCTCAACTCTAGTCCCACTGACATCAACACTACTCAACTCCCCCCTTTACCATACAACCCATCTCTGCACACCATAAAAAAACTTCTACTAAAACTAAAACCATGCATTCATGCCCCAGACAACCTTCCATCTAACTTTCTCAAGCTAGCTGCCAATGGCATAGCCCTTCCCATCATCATACTTATCAACTGTTCAGTCCAAGAATCCAAGTACACCTCCTCTGGAAGAAAGCATTCATCATTCCCCTCCACAAAGGAGGCAATAATATTGAAATTTCGGTTCCCTATTATATGATCAAAGATGCATTCTTTCGAATGCATCTTGATCGAACTTGAAAGCACAAAATGGCAAAATACTGAAACAGCATATAAGGAATTCTTTCCCTGGGAAACAAACCGATTGGCCGCCTTCATTATTTTGCCGTTTTCGTCACTGTAGTGCGATCTCCAAGTTGATATTTTTAAGTAGTTGGGGTGTGGGGGGCAAAGCCCTCCACTTTATGTAATGTTTTAAAGTTTTTTTCTTTTTCTTTTTTGGAACAGTGATTTTATTTCCCCAGGAAAAAATCGCTGTTCTAAGTGTTTGGGATTGTAAGCCTTCACTTACATGGGGTTGATAAATCAGCATTCGCTGATTTAATATAGACCCTGAAATTTCCAGCATCCATCCTATAGCTGTCCTGTCCCCTATCTCAAAAGTGCATACACTTGCAACTTCTTCCCTACCTCTTAGACAATCAACTTCTTTCTCCAACTCAACATGCATTTAGACCTGGACATAGTACTACCACTGCCCTTCTCTCCTTCCTTGAAATCATCAACCGTGCCCAAGACTCTGGCAACATTGTATCTACCTTTGTACTAGACTTATCAAAGGCCTTTGATACTGTCACAACCTTCTCTTTTCCACATTCTCTCTCCTCAATCTCTCCCCCTCCTCTATTAACTGGATTTCCAGTTACTTTTCTAATAGACAGCAAGCCGTCAAGTGGAACAATAGTATATCTTCCTTCCTTCAAACTCCAACATGAGTTCCACAAGGCTCAATACTGGGTCCCTTACTTTTTAAAATTTCATTAATAATTCTCATCAGTGCCTTCCTAATACCAAACTTGCCTAATACATGGACAATTCCACCATAATTTGCTATGCTCAATCTCTCCCCAAACTCATGCAATTAACACAAGATGCCTTCTCTTGTACCGAGTCTTGGATGCTGAAAAATCACCTTGCTCTCAAGGCATCCAAAACCAAAATCATGATCTTTACCTTATCTAAAAACACCTCTATGAATAAAAATTCCTTCTCCATAATCAGTCAGAATAAGATTCCCATTGAATTAGTCTTCCATACAAATCTTCTAGGTGTTATCACTGATGAACATTTAAAGTTTGACATTCATATACAAGCTAGTATTAAGAAAACACACCAAAAGCTCGGAATGCTGTATCTTCACAGCTGTTATCTCATTCCCTCTTTCAAACATATACTGTCTATTTCCTACCTCATCCCTTCTCTCTTGTATGGAGCCCCTCTCTTCACCAACCTTCAATCCTCCATAAAGTTAAAACTGTCATCCTGCTACAATAAAATCTCTAAGTTTGCTACTGGGATCAAATCCTTCTCCCACCACTCCGATGCACTCCACTCCTTGAACTGGCTGGAACTCTCCACTATCTCTCTTACATTCAACTGTTAACTGCTTACAAACTCATTTTCAAACCCACTAACTGCCCTTCCCTCTCCTCTATTCTCACCTTGCACCATCCTGACAGACTACTCAGGTCCAGTAACTAGAACCTCCTTGAAGTGCACAAACCCTTACGTGCACCTGGGCAATTTCTCCTGTCTTTCTTCCTTACTCACCTATGGAATTCACTTGCCCCCATATTCAAATCACCCAAAACCACTCTGTCTTCAATACCATTCTCCATTCCCATCTCTCTCCTCACTGGGAATGCTCATGCTCTCACCCCACCTGACTCCTATATCATTTCTGCTCCCCCATCCATTTTTCCCCCCTCCTTTCTCATAACTCACCCTAGTGGCTCCCTCCATTTCATTTCCACTCCCTCTCCATTTTTTCCTTTCTCATAACTCTACCTATTCACTTTTCACTGCTCTACTATCCTCCTCTAATTCTTCCTCCCTCTCACCTCATGAAACCTTGAGTGCATAAATGTCTGCACTCCAAGTTATATGTATGTACTCCAAAATACTTATGTTTTAATTTCATTCAATGCTGTGTTACAACACCTTCCTCAAATGTTATTATTCTGTCCTCTATATTACTGTGTTTTAGTAATTTTTGAAAATTGTATTGTACTTAACTTTGCTGGTGCTAGCTTTATAATAATTGTATATGGAGCTTTTCTCCCCAGGCCTCCATTGAAAACATTTTGGCCCAATGGACTTTCCCGGTTAACAAACTGCAAATAAATAAAATAAATAATATTAACAAAAAATCATCTCTATGCCTGTTTCAAATGAATGGATCATTGACTTACCACTGACTTCTTACAGTGTTTTGGTATATGCACACAGAAACACACACACGCACATGACTTACCACTGACTTCTTACAGCATTTTGGTATATGCACACACACACACACACACACACACACACACACACACACACACACACACACACACACACACACATGCATGCACATGCAAACATGCACTCTATGAATCTACTTTCAAATCCTGATTGCCCAATATCTTGAACTACAAAATCCCGAGACCAAAATGTCAAAAGTTGGCTTTACCGTAAGTTGAAAATCCCAAGTGTCAGAATGCTGAACCGTGGTTGATAGTTAAACTGTTTAGTAGTCATTTGTACTCTATCTCTTTAAGTTTTTAGTTTATGAAGGGAAAACAGTATGGTGAACGTGAAGCTTGGAACAGTGAGTTGTTGGTAAAATTGTAACTATATAGAATGTTAAGCAGACACGGTAGTTGCCGTTATTGTAGTGTAGGTTTAGTGTATGCAATCTTGTGTATTAGTCAATAGATTTTTTTCTTGAGTGTGAATGGAGATGAAAAGTTTGGGGTAGTTGTTTTAATGTATGTGTGTTAGTTGTTACCGCTTACTTCACTGTAGTGCGATCTCGGAGTTGAAATATTTAATTAGCATATATATATATATATATATATATATATATATATATGCTATGATATATATTTGCTATGATGTCCCTGGGACCTGTACTTAAACTAAGAGCAGCAAAACTGTAACACAGTAATTTTTTGCAGAAAACAAACAAAAATATTCCTTTTGCTCTATTACCCTAAGAATATTTTGTAGGTATATTATATTTTAAAACATATATTTTAACACACAATGCAAAGTCAACAACTAATTAATTATGTATTTATGAGTTGGTTTTGATGAACTGGCTAATTGCACTATATATATATATATATATATAACAAACATCATTTTAATGGTGCATTTTATTTTTAATGAGGCTGTTGCACTTTAAATGGAGGTAATTTGCATGTATTAATTGTGGATACTAATTGGTTTTACTGTATAAGGCATGGAGGGTATGTTTTTAATGTATTCTGATGAAGTTGTTGGACGAAAACAGATGTGATTAAATGTTAACGAATTACAGTGTGTGGATTTATCATTTGGCAGCAGTTCCTGGCATTGACTCTGTACTTTTACCCTCGAGAGGAATTACCTCTTATAACTGGAGTGTGTTAGTGCCTGTGGTTCCGTTTGTGTCTTTTTTCCCTTTATCGGTATTTTTGGACACTTCCTAGCTCTTGGTTACTTGTTTTTAGTAGGATGGAACCTACGGGCACTACAGGTTCAGACAATGTACAACGTAGTTCAGAAACTGGAGAACTACGTAAGCTTGTGGGCCAGCTAATGCAGCTGATCGGTTTGTTGACTCCGTTGAGTCAATCCATGACCACGTTGTTGACGTCCTTCACTCCCCCGGATAACCAGGAAGTGGAGAAGCGAAATGCGAAGGGCTTCACTGTTAACGGAGGTTCTAAACGACATAGGGAACCGAATGGTGTGAGTAACATCAGCCTAGACGGCTTACCGAGGATTTTTAGTCCGAATGGACCGGAAAATGCAACAGGGGATGAACATGGGAATACTAGTTCTCCATTGAATGGTCATTCAGCTGTTAGAAGCAACACACCGACAGGTACTAGAAAACTGTTTACAGACATATTTAATGCAAAATTTGACTTTCAAAAGAAGGCAACGAGAAATGTTTATTACGGGACTTATAAAACCATGTTAGAGGACTTTGATTTCTTTCTTTACAAATATAAAATGTTAGAAATGGATAACTCGTATTTAAAACACTGTTTATCTTTGAACATTATTCCTAAGGGTCTTAGAATTTTTAAATACCCTAACAATGTTATAGAAGGCAGTGATTTTCACAGTGAGTTATGAATGGCTTTTGAGAAATGTGGTAAAGCTATCATGAAAGCTATCATAAAAAATAATGAGAAGGAGATGGAGAAATTACAGAGTAAGATTGAACAACTTAATTTAGGTATTGTTAATGACTTAGTTTTTAATATCAGTGAAGAGAAAGCTAAGTATTTTAAATTACTCAACAAATTGAGACCAAATGTTTTGAAGTACAGAATAGAAAATGGAACAAGATAGAGAGGGATTTAAATGAATACAGGACCAAGACACACTACCCTAAACCGAAAGTAGGTGGTAGGAATTATGTGGGTGTTCAAACTGTCACGAATGTTAGTGAAGATGTTTTTTATGACAATGAGAACTATGATGGTGAATTTCCACCACTTAGGAGGTCAGAGAGGCTTAGGTCCAAGAATAACACTGTTCATTACTCAAAAAACTACCAAGAGAACCAGAGTAGACCCCAATCGAGGAATTCAACCAGGTGGAATTAGTGGATAAGGTGGTTAAGTCTGGGTTTAAATGGACTTATAAGGACTTTACCATTTATAATTATTCTGGTTATCCTATAACCGAAACTACCTTTAATGTTTTTTTCAAAGGGTTTTGGTTTTATTCCAACTAAGAGAACCAACATGTTCAATTTGTTAATAGATTTAAAGATGTTCCTTAGGAAAAAGAACTTGGAACTTCTGTTTCATGATAATTGTGAGACTAATTATACCAACTGCCTCAAAAGAAAGAGCACATATGATCCCCCACTGCACCCCCAATTAAGAAATTTTGAGAACCTTATAGAACACAAGTTAAGATCTTCACTAACTCATGGTTTTGTTAAATACAACCTGACAATGGATGAAAAAAGTTTGTTGGATGATATATGTAACACCACAGGTTTACGGGTAATGAAACCAGATAAGGGAGGGGGTGTTGTGCTCATGGAACAGATTACTTACGAAGGAAAAATGATGGAAATTTTGAACAATACAGATAAATATGCACAGATATCAACTAACGAAATTAACATTGCTTATAGAAGGATACATTTGCTACTTAATGATTTACTATTAGAGGGCCTGATAGATCAAGGAACCTTTAGATACTTGTACGTTGACAAGCCAAAAGTACCAGTTATCTTTGGCATACCAAAAACACATAAAGACATAAATGACCCACCTCTTAGAGCTATTGTAGCAGCAGGTAATTCCATTACTACACCACTAGCCAAATATGTTGATACAAAAATTAAGAAACTGGTAACAAGTAACAGTAACATTTTGAAGGACTCATGGGATTTGTTAAGGAAGTTTGACCATTCCTTATGTAGCATGGATCCTTCTTTTGGAACAATGGATGTCATAGATTTATTTACCAGTATTCCCCACGAAATAGGAATGGAATGGTTTGAGGAAATGTTGATTGAGTATAAGGAATTAACTAACAACGAATTTAAAACTGTCCTAACTCTCATGGAAGTTATACTAAAGAACAACTTCATCTATTTTTCAGGGGAATACTTCAAACAGGTAAAGGGCGTAGCGATGGGGGCACCTTGTGCCCCCACCTACGCAAATATAATTATAGCATACTGGGAAAACAATTTTTTATTCAATTCTATGTACAAGGAGCATTGGCTACTCTATGGGAGATTTTTAGACGATTTCTGTTTTTTATGGACAGGTGACGAGAGCACCTTCATTGAGTTAGCCAATTATTTAGACAGTACCACTGAGTTTTTAAAATTCACTTACAATTTTGATAGAAACACTCTCAACTACCTGGATATTACTATTACTAAAAAAGAAAATACATTTGTATCAAAAGTGTATAGGAAGGAAACCTTTTCTAATTCCTACCTGCATTTTACTAGTTCCCACCCGTACTTTCAGAAGAAAGGAGTATTAAAGGGACAACTGGTTAGAATTAGCAGGATGTGCTCTGACAATGACATTTTCAGGCAAGAATGTGAATGGTTAAGGATTAAATTTTTGAACAGGGGATACCCTAGTCAACTTTTTAATGACCTTCTTCTAGAGGTCACAACAGGTAGGAATTCTAGATTTGCCCCTATTTTAGGTAAAAATAGTAATTATACAGGTATGATAGGTGAGCACAAGATAACAAAGGCTTAGAACAGTAGTATGGTAATGACATATGATGGACAAACAACACTGGTCAAGAAAATTATTCATAATGAATGGGAAAACTTTTCCAGAATTTCTGATTTGGAAAGTATATTTGTTGACCCACTGAAATGTGTATATAAGAAAGGTAACACTATTAAGAATTTAATTGAGTGGGGCCACAAGGACAGTGGTTCTAATAATTATTCAAAGAAAAAAGGTTTATTTAAATGTGGGGCCTGCAAATACTGTTCCTACATAGCTGTAGGTGATAGTTATTTTTGCAGGCAAGAAATAGGAGGCTTTATATAAATTCATTTGTCAATTGCAACACAAAAGGAATTATTTATTTGGCAGTATGTGTAGTATGTAACTCATTTTATATTGGTAAGAGTGAGAGACCTCTTAAAAAAAGAATATATGAACACCTGTATGAAATGAGGACCAACAAAGAAACCAATAGCCTCTTCAAACATTCCAAACAATGTGAAAAAGCAAAGTTTCAATTTTTTGTCTTGGAGGTAGTGGGTGTTGATCCTAGAGGTGGGATGTGGGAGGCCAGGGTAGAATACAGGGAGCTTTTTTGGCAAGTTATACTTGAAGCAACCAAGCCCCCTGGTTTGAATGCTATGATGTCCCTGGGACCTGTACTTAAACTAAGAGCAGCAAAATTGTAACACAGTAATTTTTTGCAGAAAGCAAACTAAAAATATTCCTTTTGCTCTATTACCCTAAGAATATTTTGTAGGTATATTATATTTTAAAACATATATTTTAACACACAATGCAAAGTCAACAACTAATTAATTATGTATTTATGAGTTGGTTTTGA
This sequence comes from Protopterus annectens, assembly GCF_019279795.1. Classification (NCBI taxonomy): domain Eukaryota; kingdom Metazoa; phylum Chordata; order Ceratodontiformes; family Protopteridae; genus Protopterus; species Protopterus annectens. The sequence continues at coordinate 204,617,040 of NC_056751.1, forward strand.
TGAACTGGCTAATTGCACTATATATATATATATATATATATATATAAAACAAACATCATTTTAATGGTGCATTTTATTTTTAATGAGGCTGTTGCACTTTAAATGGAGGTAATTTGTATGTATTAATTGTGGATACTAATTGGTTTTACTATATAAGGCATGGAGGGTATGTTTTTAATGTATTCTGATGAAGTTGTTGGACGAAAACGGATGTGATTAAACGTTAACGAATTACAGTGTGTGGATTTATCATTTGGCAGCAGTTCCTGGCATTGACTCTGTACTTTTACCCTCGAGAGGAATTACCTCTTATAACTGGAGTGTGTTAGTGCCTGTGGTTCCGTTTGTGTCTTTTTTCCCTTTATATATATATATATATATATATATCTATATATATCATCATCTTCTTTCGGCTGTTCTCATTAGGGGTCGCCACAGCAGATCACCTGTTTACATTTCTTTATGTCCTCTGCATCTTGCTCTGTCACACCAACCACCTGCATGTCCTTTCTCACCACATCCATAAACCTTATCTTAGGCTTTCCTCTTTTCCTGTTACCTGGTAGCTTCATCCTTAGCATCTTTTTCCCAATATACTCAGCATCCATCCTCAGCACATGTCCAAACCAATGTAATCGTGCCTCTCTGGCTTTGTCTCCAAACCTTCCAACCTGGGCTGACCCTCTAATATACTTATTCCTAATTTTGTCCATCCTCGTCACACCCAGTGCAAATCTTAACATCTTTAATTCTGCCACATCCAGCTCAAACTCCTGCCTTGTTGTCAATGCCACTGTCTCCAACCCATATAACATAGCTGATCTCATTACCCTCTTGTAGACTTTCCCTTTCACTCTTACAGGTACTCGTCTGTCAAAAATCACTCCTGACACTCTTCTCCACCCACTCCATCCTGCCTGAACTCTCTTCTTCACCTCTCTTCCACACTCACCATTACTCTGAACTCTTGACCCCAAGTATTAACACTCATCCACCTTCAGCACCTCTACTCCTTACATCCTCAGCATTCCTCTATCCTCCCTCTCATTCACACACATATATTCTGTCTTAGTCCTGCTGACCTTCATTCCTCTTCTCTCTAGAGCATATCTCCATCTCTCCAGGGTCTCCTCCACCTGTTCCCTACTCTCACTACAGATCACAATGTCATCTGCAAACATCATAGTCCAAGGGGACTCCTGTCTGATCTCGTCTGTCAACCTGTCCATCACCATTGCAAATAAGAAAGGGCTCAGAGCTGATCCTTGATGTAACCCCACCTCTACCTTAAACACATCCGTCACTCCCCCTGCAGACCTCACCGCTGTCACACTACCCTCGTACATATCCTGTACCACTCTTACATACTTTTCTGACACTCCTGACTTCCTCATACAATACCACAACTCCTCTCTAGGCACCATGTCATATGCTTAATCTAAGTCTACAAAAACACAATGCAACTCCTTCTGACATTCTCTGTACTTCTCCATCAACACTCTCAGAGGAAAGATCACATCTGTAGTGCTCTTTCCCAGCATGAAACCATACTGCTGATCACTAATCATCACGTCCCTTCTTAACCTGGCTTCCACTACTCTTTCCCATAACTTCATGCTCTGACTGATCAGTTTAATCCCTCTGTATTTACTGCAGCTCTGCACATCACCCTTATTCTTAAAAATCGGTACCAAAACACTTTTTCTCCATTCCTCAGGCATCCTCTCACTTTCCAAGATTTCATTAAACAATCTGTTTAAAAACTCCACTGCCATTTCACCTAAACACCTCCATGCTTCCACAGGTATGTCATCTGGGCCAACAGCCTTTCCATTCTTCATTCTCTTCATAGCTATCCTTACTTCCTCCTTGCTAATCCATTGTACTTCATGATTCACTATCCCTACATTATCCAACCTTCTCTCCCTCTCATTATCTTCATTCATCAAATGGGGAGGGTTGCGTCAGGAAGGGCATCCGGCGTAAAACTTTGCCAAATCATTTCATGCAGTCACCAATAAACATTTTCAAAGTACTCTTTCCATCTCCTCAACACACTCTCCTCACTTGTGAGTATGTTTCCCTCATTATCCTTTATCACCTTTACCTGCTGCACATATTTCCTAGCTCGGTCCCTCTGTCTAGCCAATCGGTACAGGTCCTTTTCTCCTTCCTTAGTGTCCAACCTTTCATACAACTCTTCATATGTCTTATCCTCAGCCTTCACCACCTCTCTCTTTGCCATGCACCTCATCTCCTTATACTCCTGTCTACTTTCTTCATCTCTCTGACAATCCAACTTCTTCTTTGCCAACCTCTTTCTCTGTATACTCTCCTGTACTTCCTCATTCCACCACCATGTCTCCTTGTCATCCTTCCTCTGTCCAGATGTGATATCAAGCACCTTTCTAGCTGTCTCCCTTACTAGCTCTGCTGTAGTAACCCAGCTATTTGGTAACTCTTCACTACCACCCAGTGCCTGCCTTAACTCATCCCTGAACTCCACCTCACAATTACCCTTTTTCAATTTCCACCATTTGATCATTGGTGCTGCCCTCACACTCCTCCTCTTCTTCTTGATCAACAGCGTCATCCTACAAACCACCATCCTATGCTGCCTAACTACACTTTCTCCGGTCACCACTTTACAGTCTCCAATCTCCTTCAAACTGGCCCACCTACATAAGATATAATCCACCTGTGTGCATCTTCCTCCACTCTTGTATGTCACCCTATGCTCCTCTCTCTTGTTAAAATACGTATTCACCACAGCCATGTCCATCCTTTTCACAAAATCCACTACCATCTGACCTTCTGCATTCCTTTGTTTGACATCATACCTACCCATCACTTCCTCATCCCCTCTGTTCACTACACCAACATGCCCATTGAAAGCTGCTCCAATCACCACTCTCTCACCCTTGGGTACAGTCATCACCACTTCATCCAATTCACTCCAAAATTTTTCTTTCTCATCCATTGCACACCCAACTTGTGGAGCATATGCACTAACAACATTCATCTTTACACCATCAATTTCCAGCTTCATAAACATCACTCTATCCGACACTCTTTTCACCTCCAAAGCACTCTTAGCATACTGTTCCTTCAGAATACCTCCTACGCCATTTCTCCTCCCATCCACACCATGATAAAACAATTTGAACCCACCTCCGATGCACCTAGCCTTACTCCCCTTCCATCTGGTCTCTTGCACACACAATATACCAACCTTAATTCTGTCCATCATATCAGCTAGCTCTCTCTCCCTATACCAGTCATACTGCCAAGATTCAAAGTTCTGACCCTCACTATCACAGTCCTAGCCTTTCTCTTCTCTTCCTGCCTTCAGCCATGTCTTGCACCTCTTCTCCTCCTTCAGACAACAGTAGCCCAATTTCCGCCAGCACCCTGTAGGCTAACAGTACTGGTGGCAGTCGTTGTTAACCCGGGCCTCGACCAATCCGGTATGAAAATGTTTATTGGTGACTGCATGAAATGATTTGGCGAAGCTTTACACCGGATGCCCTTCCTGTCGCAACCCTCCCCATTTATCCAAGCTTGGGACCAGCACAAAGAAATGCACTGGCTTGTGCATCCCCAGTGGCTGGGTTTTATATATATATATATATATAAATATATATATATATATATATATATAGATATATATATATATATATATATATATATATATATATATATATATATATATATATATATATATATATATATATATATATATATATATATATATATATATATATATATATATATATATATATATACATATACATATATATATATATATATATATATATATATACACATATTTATATATCTATATGTATTTATGGCAGCAGCTCACAGAACCATATAAATATATATATATATATATATATATATATATATATATATACATATAGATCACCTACTGTACACCGAACATTCAACACACCGACAAAACAGAACCCACGCCCACTCCACCGACATTCCTAATCACCGACAGTGCAAAACACCGAACCACAATTCACCGACGTGACATTTCCCGACAAATATGTCAACAGATGCATAACTAAAGGTGGAGGAGTGAAAATATTCACCAAGGATATTCACACCACCAGACTAGTTGGCCAACACAATGTGTCTGAAATTCTCCAAGTGCAACTAACACTAGGTAAGACTGCAATCTAAATTGTAGCTTGCTACAGATCCCCCACCATACCCCAAGATTCTCACTACACCTTTCTAAACATACTGGAAAATATTAAGATAGAACCAAACACCCTAATACTGGGTGATTTTAACTACCCTGCCATTAATTGGGAAAACTACTCATGTCCCAACACCTTTGCGCAACGGTTCTTGGAATTCATAAATTCCAATGCCCTGGATCAACTAATCCATAGTCCCACCAGGGCTCCAATATCCTAGACCTGGTCATTACCAACATGGGAAATCAATGCTCCATACCTATGGTCACCCACTCGTTAGTCAGGTCTGACCATAAGCTAATCACCCTTAACATCCACATCCCACCCCCACCCCCCAGTAAAGAAACCACCATAAAAACTTCTCCAAAGCCAACTTCATGCTACTCAAGTCAGAAGTGACAAACTTCATGGCACCCATGCAGATGGGAACTGAAAGTTCAACTGCTGAATCCTACACTAAGGCACTGTACGAGCACATCCACTCATGCATGAATTGTGCCATCCCAAATAGAACCAAAATGCTCTCATCCAAAAAGGAAGCCAATCTGGTGGTCCCCTGCCATAAACAAACTTTACAACAAAAGGAAGAAACTTTTGCAGAAAAGAGGAAAATCCCAGGATGCAAAAAACTCCCTTACTAGCCTCAGTAAGAAACTGAGATGCCTCATAAAATCCTCCAAAGCTAGTTACGAAAATAAAATTGCCAAAGATTCCAAAGACAATCACAAAGCATTCTATAACTATGTCAAGAATCTAAATGGCAATGCTCAGATCTGCTCTGAGCTAAAACAGAATGACATTAAATATACTGATCTGAAGGATATTGCCAATATCCTGGCAGATCGATTCAGTGCCAACTTCACCCCCCTCTCACCCATAAATGGCCCATCTCAATATCGGAAGATTGCCAAATTCCAGTAATAACGGCCACACAGGTACAAAAAGCACTCTCTAAAGCCAAGAATACAGCATCCATGGGACCAGATGACATCCCGGGCTGTGTACTACATGAACTACAATATGAACTGGCACCTCACCTAAGTGTCATGTTTAATCATAGCCTCACCTCAGGTTTCGTGCCCACTGAGTGGCGCAGAGCTACTGTTATCCTACTCCACAAGGGGGATCTACCTTGGATCCCAGAAACTACCGTCCCATCAGTCTGACAAGCCTTATCTGCAAGGCCATGGAGCGTATTATCATGGAACTTATAAACAAAGACATTGGCAACCTTCAAACACTGGACCACACCCAGTTTGGGTCTGTAAAGGGCCGATCTTGTCTCCTGAACCTGATTGACTTCTTTGAATCAGTCTCCAGAGCCATGGACAAGGGTAAGGTGGTCCACACAGCCTATCTAGACCTTGTCAAGGCCTTTGACACCATCCCCCACTCTGGAATCATAGATAAACTTACTAAGTTGGGCATTAATCCCTATGTCACCCAATGGGTTGCTAAATGGCTTACTGATAGAACCCACACTATAAAAGTAGCCGACTCCAAATCCAGCTCCAGACAAGTGACAAGTGGAGTACCTCAGGGTTCAGTCCTGGGGCCGCTCTTGTTTGGCATCTACTTCTCTGAAGTACAGGTCAACACTAAGGGACTCTGGCTAACAAAGTTTGCAGATGACTGCAAACTGGGAGCCATTATTGAATCCCAAATGATGTGGATACTCTACAAAAGGGCCTTACAGAAACAGATGCTTGGTGCCAGAGCCATGGGCTCAAGCTCAATGCCAAGAAATGTATTGTTATCCCTTTGGGAAAAACATGTATCCATGAATTACCATATAGGTGGCAATACACTAAACACAGAAAGTGTGATAAGAGACTTAGGGACACAGGTGGACAGTGGTCTCACCTTCGATAACCACATCGCCACAACAGTCAGGAAATCCTTCTATGTGGCACACCTCATCATGAAGGGCTTTTCATCCAGAAAAAGGAGGTCATTGTCCCACTGTACTCATCCCTCATTAGACCCATTATAGAATACAATGCCCCATTTGGTATGTACCTCTCAAGACATCTGCAACAACTGGAAAGGCCTCAGAAATACCTCACTAAAAGAATCACAGGCCTAAAGCAGATGCCCTACGCTGACCGCCTTAAAAAACTCCAGCTATACTCTGTCGCATATCGTCTACTCAGAGGCGATCTCTGCTTAACATACAAGGCCATGTCAAACCCAGAGCTGTTGGACATGCTACACTTAAAGAAATCCCAATCCCTCAGAGCTACACGCTCCAGGGATCTAAACCTTGTCATCACAATAAACAAAACATGCTGGAGGGATAGGTTCCTGACCCAGAGACTCCCCAGACTCTGGAATAGATTGCCCATACATGTCAAGCAGAGTGCCTCTTTGGACCTCTTCAAGAGGAACCTTGATGATTGGATGGGAGAAAGGAAATTCACCCCAGGGATCACGTCAGTTGCCCTGCTAGACAGGGGTCCAGGAAAGTAAATAATGTGGGAAGAAATAGCCAGGGAATTGTTATGGCTAGGCTTGTATAGGCCCTAGGGCTGATAGCCTAGTACCAACCTATGAACCTATGAACCTATATGTGCATTTTCAAGTCCCTTTTCAACATTAAACAAAATATGAAATATAGTCCAAACAAAAACAGCCAGCTTTCCATCTTACATATTCAATATAATGCATAGTCCAAACAAAAAGTGCAACAGCCAGCTTTTCATCCTACATCTTTAATAAAGGAGCTATACTCTGCACAAACTCTAGTGGAGAGGACTCAGCTCTATTGTCAGTTACTTGCTGAAACTGATTATACCTCTGTACAACCCTCCACTTTTTAGGAGACGGAGGAACACCAGTTGACATTCTCACCTTTAATTCATTGATACGATCCTGTTCTCTAGTCAAAGCACGCATTATGACAACCAGATCCATAGCTCTACTA